>NW_020455500.1:518029-538610 GCF_003342845.1 Nothoprocta perdicaria | reverse complement strand
CCCCGCGCGCGCGCCGCCCGCCGGGCGCCGCCCCTTGTATCTGCATACGGAGCCACGCCCCTCGCTCATCTGCATGCGGGAGACCGCCTTTTCCTTATCTGCATGCGGTGCTCCGCCCCCACATACCATCCGCACGTAGAGCCACGCCTCTCCTGTGCACTGAGCCCCACCCTCGTCATCTGCATGTGGAGCCACGCCCCTTACATATGCATGCGGAGTCCCACCCTTCTAATCTACACGTGGAGACGCTTCCCTTCCTTATCTGCATGCGATGCTCCGCCCATATATACTCATTTGCATGCGGAGCCACATCCCTCCATCATCTGCACACAGAGCACCACCCCCCTGCCCATCTGCACGCAGATCCCCGCCCTCTCCATGATCTACATGTGGAGCCCCATCCCCTTCATATCTGCATGCAGAGCCCTACCCCCCTTCATTTGCATGCCACACCCGCTCATTTGCATGCGCCCCGCCTACCTTCAGGCCGGTACTGCGCCACGATGGTGACCGCCTGGCCCGCGCGCTTCAGCGCCGCCGCCGCCTGCTCGTGGCTCGCGTTGCGCAGGTTCACGCCGTTCACCTGCGCCACAGGGCGGCCCGGCACCGTCACGGCGTGGCCGGGCGCCAAGCGGGGCCGCCCCGCGGTCCCCGCCGCCGCGCGCTCACCGAGAGGATGCGGTCGCCGCGGCGCAGCTCGCCGCTCAGGTCGGCCGGGCCGCCGGCCAGGATGAAGGAGACGAAGATGCCCTCGCCGTCCTCGCCGCCCACGATGTTGAAGCCCAGCCCGGTGGAGCCCTTGTGCAGCACGATCTTCCGCGGCTCCCTGCGGGGGCGAGAGGAGGGCGCCGGGTGCTGAGGCCGAGCCGGAGGCCACCGAGGCTCCCGGTGCCCTGCAGGGACATCGCGCCGCTCCGTCCCTATCCCGGCTTTGCGGGCGCTTCCAGCACCCCTGCCGGGATGCAGCTGCACGGAGGCATCACCCCTTGGCCCCACAGGGATGGCAGGGGCTCACGTGCTGCCCTGGCGCCGCTGCGGGGCCCGCGCCGGCCGTGTCAGCGGCACGCGGTGAGCTCTGCATTTTTTCATGCTGACTTAACCCGGCTCCGGCTCAAACAATAGGCAGGCAAAGGCGCAGGGACCGCCCGGCATCGCAAACATCCCGGCTCTGCTCCGCGCTGCAAGCAAACAAGTCCCGAGGGAGCCGCAGCAAGCAGCGATCCAGCTCCGGGGCTGCACGAAAACGAGATAAAAAAGGTGCCCGTTGGTAAACATGCAAAAACGCCCGGGCCAGCAGTGGTCAGGCACCTCTGCTCGCCCTGTTCGAATCAGCCACGGCAGCACCGAGCACCCAGCGTCGAGCAGGTGCCGCGAGCGGAGGGAGCTCTGCAACCTCCTCCAGCTAAAGTTAGCCCGGGAGAAGATGGAGCGCGCTGGGACACGCGAGGAATGAAGGCAGAGCCCGCCGCCCTCAGCGAAGCATCAAACACCAGCAGCCCCGCGCGAAGGGGAGCCCTGGGCCAGTGCCGAGTCCCCCCTCACGGCCTCGGTGTGGGTGGGAGCCTCGGAGCGGCTCTGTCCCCCTGGCCCTGCAGCGGGACAGTGGGACACGCACCCTTGGGAAAGGCTCTATCACACCAACAAGCTCCACTGTTCCATTTTCCCACCCATGCTCCAGCTCCCCCCTGCAAATCCTTCTCTTACTGCCCCGCACGGTGCCTCCTCGCCGCAGCCCCACGCTGCCAGGACCCAGCGGCAGCCGGGGATGCAGCAACTTGTCCCCTGCGAGTACCGGGCACCTCTGCCCTTGAGCTGCCCCGAAACGCACGGAGTTCAGGGATCTACAAACCCGGACACGGGAGCTTTCCAGACATGGCTGCCCCCTCACCCTGCCTGCCCGGAGACCCTCCCGGCGCCCCCCGAGCCGCTCCTCTCCCTGCCCTGCGGATGCAGCAGCCCCGGCATCCCAGCCCCGGTACCTGCGGCCACATTTGCTCCGGTGGCCTCGCTGCCATCCGGGGGGGGACGTGGCCGGCTGCCCCCGGTACGACATGGACGAGGAGACGTTGACGGTGAACATGGCTGAGGGCGCGCGCGGTGCCCCCGGCCCTGTCCCTGTCCCTGTCCCGCCGCGCACACGCGCCGCGCAGGAATTTTCTGAATGCGCCCGGCTCTGCCTCGCCGCTGTTTATCCTGAGGCTGCTGCGGGACGCGCCGCTGCCCGGACCCACGCGCCGGGGGTTTTTATGGAAGCTCAGAAAGGAAAAAGGCTTCAACACTCACTTCACTCCACTAGACCTTACAGACTTAACTCCTTCCTGCCTTTGCAGGCAGGGCAGAAGCCAAGGAAATCCACAGTGCGGTGTTCCCAGCTGCTCCCAGAGCCCAGCTCTCCATGCCTGGAGCTCTGCAGACCCACCGCGCGTCGCTCAAGCACCTTTCCTCAAATGCAGAGGTACAGAAGAGCCATAACGTTGGTCTAAGCTGCCTACACGTCTTTCTCCTGGGCCCTGCTAGGACCTTTTGTGGTCTTTCCACAATATATTTCCTAATGCTAGACCCTCAAAGTGCCTACACTGGGGCCACTGGGTCTGAACAAGGCCAAATCCCAAGTGCTAGAGAGACCCACTGAGACCCATCAACACTCAGGTGAGGTGCCCTAGACCTGCAGCTACCCCCAAAATGCCTCCGCAGGGCAGGAAACTGAGGCACGGAGCAGGTTCATTGAAGGAGACCAGGGACAGACGCTGCCCCTGTGCAGCACTTGGGTCTTGTCCCCGCTCACCGGCTTGGGAGGTAAAAACTGGTTTTGCTTTTGCAGTGGGAGCTCCTGGTCCAAGCCGCCACAGAGGGGCAGAACTGGTCTGCAGAGCCGTGAGCCACCCTGATCCCTGTGCCACCAGCCTGGAAAAGCTCCCGGCCTCGCCAAATCCCGGTTCTCCATCAATGGCAGCAATGCTGGGAGGCTCTTTGTCTGCTCTAAGCCCAAGCCTGGGGCTATGGCTCTTACCGGGGAAGAAGCAGGTCTGGTTTCTGGGGCTGCCAGCCTTGCCTATCACCAGGCATGGTGATGAACTTGGTTTTAGCTGCCTCCCAAGCAAAGCACAGGAGCTCTGCCGTGGTCCAGGCAGTCTAAGAACCAGCCACCAGCACCGATGGGGACCAGAGAGCTCCGTGGAAGGCAGGGAGACACTGCAAAAACCAGGAGAGGAGACCAAGACCCAGGGAGGTAAGTCCCTCTTTCCCGATCTCAGTCATGACACAGGCTCCACTCGTCAGCTCTCCTGCAGGGAGGCAGGACGTGATCCTTGCAGGTCCCCCGGCTGCTGCACAAGCAGCGATCCCAGACCTCGTGCTTCCAGCACCTGTGAAGGGCTGGAAACGGGACAGGACGAGCGAGGGCAGTGCCCGGGCATGGCCCGGGCGGCTCCGCGCAGCCCCGAGCGCCGCCGGCCTCTCCGCAAGGCAGCACCATCCTCTAGCGGCCGCGGGCACGAGCTGCACGGCGCCGCTGCCGCCCCGCGCGTCCTGCTCGGGCTCGCGGGCTGCGCCCGTCACCCCCGGGCAGCACCGCTATGAGGGGCAACACGGGGCGTTGGGGTCTCTGGTAGCGGGATGGATGGGGCATTTGCACAGCAGCAGGGAGCAGGGAAAAAAGCCTAAATCCTGCAGGATGGCATTAGCTCTGCCAGCACAACCGCTACACGCGGAGGGCAATCAATAGAGGGAACGGACACGGAGGCGGCATCTCGGACACGGGGACCATGGCGGGATGGCCAGGCAGAGGCCGCGGAGCGCAGCTGGGATCAGTGCCCTCGGTGTGATCTGTGGAGCTCTCCGTGGGGATGGTGCGTGCTGTCACCATGGGGTCATCCCGCACGGAGCCGACACGCAGGGTGACCCAGCCCCGGGCGGCACCGATGCCGGGGACACCCTAGAGGCTCCTTCTCTCCCATCTGGGAGAGGACTGCACAATCCCAGCAAAAACTGGGACATCTTGCACTTCACCTGCAACCTTTAAACCAGTCTGCATCCTTAGTCATAGCCACAGAGCAAATCCTAATCCTGGCTTGGCTCTCAGGCCCAAGAGCAGAGCCTGAGTCCTAAACCCCAGGGATACTGACGCCAGAGCGGGCTCAGCACGAGGAAAGCCAGGGAGCGGCAGGGAAGAACGAGCTCCCCCTGCACCCTCAGGAGGAGGCAGCGCCAAGTTTTACATCCCGTTGTTTCTCTAGACAAGGCAAAAAGCAGCATCTGCCTTTTGTTCCCTGCGTTCAAAACTCCGCTTGGCGCAGGAGCCCGCGGTGCTGCTTGTGCCAGATTTCACCAAAAGAGCAGAGCAACTTGTATTGGCGGCGCTGCAAACGGCTAGGAGAAGGGCAGGGACAAAGCCCAAGCGCAGGCGTATCCAAAGGGAAGGGACAAAGCTCAAGCACAGGCGTTTCCGAAGGCGGGAACGTCCGGAGAGCAGCAGGAAAGGGAGGAGAGGGAATGGGGCGAGAGCACCGCTGCGCACGGCCGGGACTCACCTGGTGAAGTCCTCGTCCCCGAGCATGTGCCGCGGGATGGGCGAGTACCTGGACGGAGTCACCTGCGGGGGGACGGGGTAGGCGGGCTTGCTCTCCACGCTGCCCAGGTAGCCCAGGCTGGAGTTATGGCTTATGTGGTTGTCAGGCAAGGCTGAAAACGCTGCGGAGGAGGAGGAGGAGGAGATGGGGATGAGGAGCAGCAAGGCCAAGGCAGAGCCCAGCCCGGCATCGCTCGCCGCCCGGCTCCATCGCTGCACGTCCCAACCTTCCTCCTCCCCTCCGGTCCCCGCTGCTGTCCCCTCGCGGGCCGTACGTACTGCTGGCGTAGTCGGGGGGCGCGTACATGTCGTTGAGGTGCACGTTGCCGGGCTTGGCCACCTTCAGGTAGACCATGTCGGAGGTGTTCTTGAGGGCGGCCACGGCCTCCTCGTGCCGCACGTCCTGCAGGTTGGTGTTGTTCACCTGCGGCGGGGAGAGGGCGGCGTGAGCGCGCGGTGCCGGTGCTGCGCCGTGCCGTGCCGCCTGCCGCGGCCCGCCGCTCACCGCCAGCAGCCGGTCGCCGATCTGCAGGCGCCCGTCCTTCTGCGCCGCGCCGCCCTCGATGATCTTGGTGATGTAGATGCTGTTGTCCCCCGGGATGTGCTGGTTCCCGATGCCCCCGGCGATGCTGAAGCCCAGGCCTGCGGGCGTGCGGAGGGGTCGAGGGGTGAGAGGTGCCTGGACAGAGCTCTAAGGCCCACAGCATCCCATGCCCTGTGTCCCATGGCATCCAATGCCTCGTGCCCCATGGCATCTTGTAACATGGGGTCATCTCCCACCCTGTGCTCCACTGCATCCCATGCCTTTTGTCCCATGGCATTCCTCACTCTGTGCCCCACAGCATCCCATGCCTTGTGCCCCACAGCACCCCATGCCAGAGCACCATCCCCCTTCCGCACCCAAAAACCTCTCCCACCCCGCACCCTGCAGCACCCGGACCCCCAACCCGCGGTCCTCACCTTTGGGGCCCTTCATGAGGTTGACCTCCATGACGGTCTCTGGCGGGGGCTGCCGCCGGCGCACCACAAGCCGCACCACGGGCCCCGCTTCCTTGAGCGCCTCCACGGCCTTGCTGTGCACCACCTCGGACACGTCCACCTCGTTGACGCGCAGCACGCAGTCGTTCACCCTGCGGGCGGGCGCGGCGCCCGCCCCGCGCGCCCGCCCCGCGCGCCCCGCTCACCCCAGACGGCCGTCCATGGCCGCCGCTCCGCCGGGGATGATCTTGGTGATGAAGATGCCCGGGTCATCGGGCACGTGCGGGTTGTCGATCCCTCCAGCGATGCTGAAGCCCAGGCCGGAGTTGCCCTGTGGGGAGAGGGAAGGACGTTGCGTGCGGGTGGGAGCAGCGGGAGCAGCCGGAGCCGGCGACGGCTCCGCCGGGAGACTGAGGCAGGCGGGGGCTGAGGGGGGTGGTCCTTGGAGCCAGAAACCTCCCTCGCTGGCGGCTCCCCAGGAGGAGACGCCGACGGCGGAGGGGACCCGGGGCGAAGAGCGGCACAGCCAGCTCATCCTCCTCCTCCTGCTTCTCCTCCTCCTCTCGCCTCCTCCTCCTCCTCCTCGCGGGCCCACGCTGCCTCCCCGGCAGGACGTGGGAGCCCCGGCACGCGCGCCCCATCCCGACACGCGCGCCCTCCGGGGTGCTGCGGGACACGGCAGCGCCAGTGCTCGTCGCGTCCTCTCCATCCTGTCCTGCTCCTCCTCCTCTATCCCGCGCCTGGCTCCAGCAGGCAGCCGGGATAACTCGCCAGGACACACGGAGAGGCTCCCGCGTGGCCCCGTCCCATCCATCCCGAGCTCCCGTTGCCCTGGCACGGGCCGCGCGTTGCCCTGGCCGAGCACTTACCCTTTCCAGCACGATCTCCTCGTACTTAAACATCCCATCGCTGCCGTTCACCTGGGGAAGAGGAGAGCCCCGTTAGTGCCCTGCGTGGTCACCTTGTCCCGGGGAGCGTCCACCATCCCCTTGGATATCCGCAAACTGAGAGCCCAGTCTCGGCTCCAGGCCCCTGCAGCACCGGGATTCACCGCTGCAGGAGGGCAGGAGAGCAGCTCAGTCCACTAAAAGAAAAGCCTCTATACAATCATATAATATATACCTTGAGTGCTTGTGCTTTAAAGCTCTTGGTAGCAAGGATTTGCTGGAAGTACAATTTAAAATAATTTATTCTACTCAATTAGCTGGTCATGAAGGGAACAAGGTGCCAGGAGCCTAAGGAGGGGGACAGAGTGACAGGAGGGCATATGGGGATGCCCTTATACATAAAAAAGAGCAGACTGCCTCCATGCTGCAGGGCTACTGAGCCCTGGATTTAAATCCCTGCTCTCTGTGTCCGAGCGGGGCTCCTGGAGCTGTGGAGAAGGGGCTTGAACCCCTTTGCTGGGAAGAGTAAGGAAAAAGGGATGCTGAACCGGAGACGGCCGCAGCAGGGACGTGAGTCCAGAACAGTAACTGCACAGGACAAAAAGTTCCGTTTCCCCATAGCCAAAAATGCACAGAAAAACAGAGGTGGCAGCTTCAAAACGGATAGAAACATGTCCTCACACTGCAGGACCTAATCTGCTACCGAGGACTAAAATTTAGCAAGGTTCGTGAGGCAAGCAACATTCCCACGGATAACAAGATAACAAGGGACCGAATGCTGAACCCTGAGGTCCAGTGAGGGCTGGCTGGTCGCTCCAAAGCTCCCCTGGGCTCCGCAACGGGGCTCGTCCCGTCGGCGCCGATGGGCGGCTCGCGGCTGGCACGGCGCCGCCGGCACAAGCGGAGCAGACACCGGCTCCATGGGGCACCCGTCCTGCCGTGCAGTGCCCGCGGGATCCCTGGGGACGGCTCCTCTGAGCGCCGGGAGCTGCCGCGTCCCGGCTGCTCCGCTGTGCCACGAGCCTCCCGCAATCCCGAGCTGCCAGGCTGAGGGCACAGCCAGCGTCACTGACACCAGGGACACCATCTACACCAAGGACACCATCTACACCAAGGACATCATCTACACCAACAACGGCGTCCGACACAATGCTACCAAACTCGGTGAAGCAGCTGCAGCGCCCTATGGAAAAGCGGGAATAACTGGGTGTCCTACCAACCACGGGAGGGAGGGCAATGACCTCCCTGTCAGAGAGGCTGCAGAATAAATGAGGTTGGTGCCCAGTCCTTCCCAGGCCCCCAACCACTGCTGGCCACCAGGTCCCACCACCCGACACCTCTAACGTGGCCTGGGCCGCGTGGCCGAGGTTTCTAGAGCTTTGAAAACCCACACGTGGCCTAGATCTGCCCCACTGGAAGGGCATCAAGACATCAGGACACCCAAGAAATGACTGGAGAGGCCTCTCCTCCATCTCTCCTTCTATGCATGAATATATGGGAGCACAGAATCTATATGTCTGGATTCAGATGGGAATGGTGGGGTTAGCCACAGCTCAAGGCCTCTGGAAGCGTGTCCTCTCTGGTGCAGGAAATCCCTGTGATGTCCATGGGACACACACAGGCCCTTCCCTCCTCATATCCCACTGCACTGGCTAATCCTGATCTCCAAAAAGGGAGTCAACACCTTGCAAAACCGCTCACTCCCGGCTCTGCGATCATGGTGCCCTTGGAGCAGGGAGCCTCCCGCTCACCTCCCAGCTTTGCTGCTCCGCAGCTTCCGAGCAACGCGGAGCGCTGGCAGCCTCCGTTACTACACACTGTGCTCTGTGCTTTGGCATTCGGCGCTGTTGCCACACAGGCAGCCATCTGCACACCCACGGGCGCCGAGGAACAGCACATCCATACCTACGGCACGGGGATGTGCTGAAAACCCGGACAATCTGTGCGCTGCGGAGGGAGCCGGCGAAAGAGCAGCAGCCCCCGGCACAGCCGCGGAGCCGGTGCCAACCCCGCCGGGATCTCCAACGGGAGCACACGGGGAGCGCGGGGACATCCCACGGTGTCGATGCTGGGGAGCTTCGCCGCGAGCAGCCCTGTGCGCCGCAGCGGCCGCGCGTCGCCGAGCGCCACGTTGCAGCGCTCGTTACGCTCCCAGCATTCAGGCACCAGACGACGGCTAATTGCATAAGGAAGCCAAATGGAGAACTTAATTTATACCACGTCACCAAGGAAACGGGCCGGCGGAGCGAAGGCTCCGCGCCGAGCGCCGGCGCTGCCTGACGCCCGGGCCGCTCCGCGCCCCAGGACGGCCACCATCCCCATAGCTCCGGGAACGGGACACACTGCGGGGCCCAGCATCCCCCGTGCATCCGTGAGCATCCCTCCTCCTCCCCTCTCCCCCACGTAACATTTGCACGCTGCATCGAGGCTAATTAGCTTCATCAACAGCTGATTCAAAGTGGGGAAAAAATGGGAGTAAACGGCATTTTTTTCCAAGCCCTACCCACACAACAAGCCCACCTGAGGCTGCAGGAAGGGGTGCCCCTCTCCGGCCTCCTCCTCTCTTTCGTGCTCGCAGCAGCAGGGAAATAGTTAGCAACGGTGACATTTAAATCATCGACAGAAGGCTACAGCGCTAACACTCATGCGATAAACAGAAGCGCGCGCACCTTCCCGGGCTGCTGCAAGCTGTCTGCAGGCTCGCCGGCCAGCCCCGCGCCGCCGCACGTGGACCGCGCCGCGCTCGCGTGGGGAGCCCCATGATGAAGGGGAGGGGGAAAAAAGGGGAAAAAAAGTCAAATTTAGAATCAAATTTAGAAGATTCTGGTGGGTTTCTTAAAAATCCAGCCAGTTTAGGGGTGTAGAGAGGGGAGGCAGGCGAGCGCCCGCCCGCCGTGCGCAGAGTCAGTGGGTGCCGTGTCCCAGGCCCCCCCTTGCAGAGCAGCTTTGCCCGAGGTGGCCGGCTTGGAGCGCGCGGCGCCGAGGAGGAGGGGGTGAATCACAGCGTGACAGCCGCGGCCGCCAGCCCGCGCGGCCCCCGCGCGAGCTGCCCGGCGCCACCGGCGGCGTGACGCCGGCCGCGCGCCCGGGCGGCGCGCGCTGCATCCGCCTGTGCAGGCTGTGCGGGAAGCAAGCTCGGACCCGGCCGCTGGAGGAGCTGGGAGCAGGAGGCAGCTGGGACAGGGAGCGGGAGCTCCAGGGAATCAGGCTCCGAAGCTCTTGACTCCTGGAGCAGAGGGCTCCGGAGTGACCTTCCCGCTCGCTTGGCGGCAGCTTCTGGGCACCCTCGGCAGCCAGCAACTGTCTCAGGCTTGGAGAGCAACCAACACCGAGCCCACAGTCTTCAATGGGACCCGCATTCCTTCTATTGACCTGCCGTGCAAAATAAATGAGCGTAACTGGGGCATCAGCCCAGGTGAACTCTACATAAGCCCCTCTGCAGCCTGCGAGGACACCTCTGCTCGAGGACAGCAGGGGTTGTGTATCACATCTGCTTTAGCAAGAGGTCCCACGGGGACACAGGAAGGACACGGTAGCCCTGGTGCATCCAACTCCGTGAGGCAACCATGGGCTTCCTCTCCTAGGAAGGGAGCAGCAGATCCCTGAATAAGGACATTGGGGAGCCAGGGATGCGCACAAAATGCACCTTCATTTACACATGGGCTTATGCAAACCTGCCTCTATCACAGGGGTTGTCCTGCAAGGGATCCTTTCCATGCAGCAGGAATTCCATGCAGTGCCGGGACACGGGTCCCGCTCCACTAGGGGCACGTGCTCTCGGGGACAGAGAGATGGAAATGTGGAGCAGGCTTCTTGGTAAACAGCCGGGGCCAAATTCAGCCCAGCAGCTAGTCCAACAAATTCGACGGAGCTAGAACAGGAAGGAACTACACTGCATCCATCTGTTTATCATTAAGTAAAACACTGAATAGTTAAGTAATTACAGATTAGAAGTGACATTAACTCTTCCAAATACACACCGTACCAAGAGGCTCCGGCTTTTGTTACTTTAAAAAGAAATAAGTGCTTCCAGGGTTGCCATTCCAGTGCTCCCTGAAGGAGCTGGGGCTGCCGTGCTGGAGGATACACATGGAGAGGAAGAGCGGAGCAGGGAGAGGGGCCAGCAACGTCCATCCAGGGAAGGAGGGTGCAAAATAGATGGGAATTGGTCCAGAAAGCAGCAAGGCAGCGCATCGAGAGCCGGTGGCAGGGAAGGTGCAACGAAGGCAACCGGCCGTCCCAAGGCTGGTGGCTCCCGTGACCGGGCGCTGCTGCCCCGTCATTAACGGGCAAGGTGCCTGTGATTTGCTGCATCACAAGGTGACCAGGTGCAAACCACCCAACGGTGACAACCTGTCATTTGAGCTGCCTTCGGGGGACGAGCAGGAGCGAGCGCTGCACAAAGCCATGCAGCCGCCCAGCTGCATCCTGCCCTGCTCCTCCTCCTCCCTGCAGGAACTGACTTGCAAATGCTCTGCTAAGGGATGCAGCAGCTCGCAAGCCCTCTCTGCAACAACCCTGGGAGGATTGGCTCTGTGCTAAGCCACAAAAGCACAAAATTCTCAGCGCCTCAGAGCCACCAAGCACTGTGATGGCCTCGCCACCCACAGCACCAGAGTCCCCTGCCTTGTGACTTTCCAGCACTTGCCCCCTGGTCCTGCTCTACTCGGCATGATGTGAGTGGTCCCTTGCAGGCAGGGGATGCTGTGGGGACACAGCACAAGGACCGGGCTCCCCTGCCACCCGATGGGGTTGCCCTGAGCTGCGGAAGCTCTTCCTTCAGCCCTGAGGAGGGGAAGCAAAACGTTAGCTCAAAAGTAAGTGAAACGAAACCAGGAGACTTACAGAGAGCCCTTGTTCCAGCGAGTCTGTGTTCACGATTATGGGAGCAGGGTTGGCCTGTGAGGAGACAAAAGTGGAAGGTCACGGAGCTGGGCTACGGAGCCGGGCTACGGAGCCGGCCCTCGGCAGCACGGCCTCGCCGGGCGCAGGGGAGCAAGCCAGGAAGCGCAAGCCAGGAAGGGCTCTGCAGGTGTCCTGCAAACAGGGACACACGCTGGCATGGTACGGACAAGGCTCCACTCATGTGGACTGGCGTGGCCCCAGTGCGGCCCCAGCAGCGGGGAGGGAGCCTGGAAGCTCTGCCAGCATCACCATAATTTCCTTCAGATCCACCTTACGCGGGCTGGGCCACAGGAGGGCTGGGCAAGGAGGCCCTGCGGGAGGGCTACGCCAGCAGCAGCCCAGCGCCGAGGGCAGCAGCCGGCCCGGCCGCTCTCAGCAGCCACTGACGCTCCCTGCAGACACAAGACCACCACCCTTGGGGGAGCAGCGCCCACTGCCCCTTCCCCATCGCACCGGGGCTGCCGTCCGGCCCCCGCGCACGCGCCTGCTCAGCAGCCACCCCCTCTCACCCAGGGCTCTCCACAATAAATCTGTCTCCCGCATCCCCCATCTCGCTGCCCATTAGCCTGGCACATGTTTTACGGCCTCCGCTCAGTTCCCGGAGGGGCTCCGCTCTTAGACCAGCAGCTTTCCAGTCCCCCCGCAGCTCCGCTTTCCTTGCAGCTCCGTGTCCGAGCAAGTCAGCACTGATGCCGAGTGACGGCGAAGGAGGCAGAGCTGCCTCCACGGCCATCGGAGCACGACGGCAACCTCTGGCTTTGGCATTAGGGTGGAAGCAGAGAAATGCAGGGCAGGCAGGAGACCCCAGAGAGAGGGGGAGGCTCTTTTGGGGGAAAAGAGGGCTTCTGAAGAGCCAAGAGGGTTTTAACCTCAGGACCAAGAGGAGAAGGAGGAGGAGGAAGATGAGGAGGCCACGCAGCACTGGAGCTGTCCAGCACTGTAACCTCCTGAAGGCACCGCCAGGACCAGGAGTCTGGGAAAGCAAATCCCAAGCGCTTTTCCTCTGCACAAGAGTGTTAGGGAGCAAGGGCAAAGGCTGAGACACTCCAGCCTTGCACGAGGTGATTCCTCACCAGAGCACTAGGCCAGGATTTCACAGGATTCATGGTGGGATGCCAAGGACCGCATGGAGAAGGGCAGCCAAGGAAGGACAGGGAACACAGAGAGGCGCAAGCTCCCTGGAAGAGGTGAACCTGCCGCCCTGGGGCAGCCAAACCCTCACATCCAGAGCCAGGAGTGAAGTGAAGACATGGGCATGTGCAGCCACCAACGGGAACCACTGTCTGTCCAACAACACCAGTGCTGGACTGCATGGCCAGAGAGCCTTCGAGTCTGCTGTGCTTTTTCAGGGGCAAATTGTCCCCTCGCTTCTCTCCTCTGGGTTTATAGTCTTCCTCTGAGCCCCTGGTGAGGAGAACCTCCTCAAACAAGGCAGACCACAGCCTCCATCCCCATTTCAGATGACTTCTCAGTCTCTTAGCATCTTAGGCGGAAGAGCTGGCGGTCAACAAGGCTGTGGCTTTCGTCTTACCCTGAAAGGTTCTGCTCTCATAAGGATGGAGCTGGAGGTAGTTAATTTGATTTATTCAGATGCTTTCTGATCTTTCCTGCAGCTGTAACTATTGGTTACAAAGCCATAGTTTTTATGGCAATTAATCCTGTAGCTCAGGCAAATATGACCACTTACAAGCACGCCTGCCAAACTCCTCCCACACACAGAAGAGAATCACAGTCCTCAGGTCCAGTGTCTTGGGATCTCCATGGCCCAGAAGCAGTGTTAAGCTGGGAATATCCCCTCTCTGGCTGTACATAGTCCTTGTATTTAATCCAGATAATTTGAGAGATAGCATATATTAAACCTGGCACCGGCTTGCATTAGTCCCCAGTGCGATTCGAGGAAGGGATTCCACATTTCGAGGCAAGAAAGCAGCACTTCTACTGCCAGCAATTAACAAATGGTGGCTGTTTGAACCGCGGCGTGCCAGAGGGCAGCGCTCCTCAGATGGGTTTCCAGGAAGGACGCACACGAGGCAGCCCAAGCCAGCGCAGCCTGTCGTGCGCCCCGTGATTTACGACACGAATCCAACCCCACAAATGATGCTTTGGATCCCTCCCAGGGAGCAGCAACTCGGTAGAGAGGCTCTCGCAGCTCCAGCCCGCGTCCCCCTGCGAGCCCCACTGCAGTCGCTTGGTTGAATTACGAAGAGCCCACAAATCACACATCGCGCCGCCTCGCTCGCGCGCTGGCGAGCCCTAAGGACAGATTTTGTCTAGCCTGCTCACTGTGCACTGAGCAGCCTTCGCAGCCATTCCACACTAGTGATTTTTACATCTCAAAATACTGCTAGGAGCACAATTTCCCACTCAGGCTCCAGATGGGACCCAGGAGATGCAGAATGCGAGTGGCTGCTTGAAACAGTCGCACGTTGGCACGAGGAATGCGGAGCAGGAAATCCCTCCTATGGCCAGCTATTCCACTTACTACACAAAAGGGGTTTGGACATTATCTCTGACCTCCTCTTACAAAGATCCCAACGTTTGCACCTTGCCTCTATTTCCACTGAGCCAGACAAGACCAAGCTAAGACTTGGAGATGGACCGAGGCCCTGAAAATGCAAAGCTGCTGCCTTCCTCCATCAGGCCCCACGTACACCAAGCCATCTGCTAGCCAGAGGAGGAGCAAGAACATTACTATTATTTTTTGGCAGGCGGTAGGAACGTGCTGGTGAATTAACCATGCCCTCAACCCCACAGGGAACAGTAATTCCTGCCCTCCAGGGCACGGGGTTGGTGCACGCAGGGAGCAGAGCTGGGCATGCACATCACATTCAATGGAGGCTGTCAGATCTCTTCCATCTAAAATGCTTCATCACCCTGTGATTATTTACCGAGCTCTGTCTGTGCTGGGGGCTGTAGAGATGGAAGACGAGGTCCCTGTCCCTAGGGTGCTCGTGTGGCAGAACCTGCACCCAAGACCAGCGGCGATGGAGATGCCCAGGACATCCTACATGAGGCAGAAAGGTGCACGGGGCTGTCCAAATCCTCAGGCTCCCTGCTGAAGGTTGCAGGGAAGACAAGGCTCGAGGAGGGCCCTGGGCAAGGGCAGAGTCCTTCCACATATGCAGAGAGCCTGATCTGCGCTTGAGGGAAGACGGAGCAAAGCCGGAGAGGCAGGGACAGCTGTTGGGAAGATGTGGGCAGCCAGGGATGCGGAAGGGAGCAGGAGGCTAAAGGTGGAGAGCTGTGAAGGTCAGGCCCAAGGCTCCTGCAGAGGGAGAGCACGGAGCCAGGCTGATGGCAGCTGGCACGAGGCTGGAGCCAGGAGGATGCTGCAGGTCTGCGTGCAGGCAGGATACACAGGGACATGAGCCCCTTCGGAAACACCTTGGGAAGCAGCCAGATATCGCCTGGGAGCAGTGACCCGAGAGAGACGGCCACCGCTGGGGCTGCTTGGAAGGAGTGACTGGTCTCGGCAGCTCAGGGTCACAACACAAGTCACCTGCAAGCTGCCACGCTCCATCGCTTTGCAGCCTATGGTCCCTCTCCTTCTATTTCTGCTCTTATCACCTGTCAGGATGAAGGCAGGATGGTAAAACATGAAGGTTTTTCAAAATTTCCAACCAAAAGCTGTGATTAATGAAAACGGAGAGATTGGTTGGCTCGTTTCAGAGGGAACAAGCCCTGACCGCAGTGTTTCCACGAGAGCAGCTGCCGCCCCAGGAGCCAAGAGGGGAAACCCTGAGCTGGAATTTCACAATATTCCCTCTGGAGCCAAAATCCCGAAGCTGCGTAGATCCTCCTGTGGTCCTCCAGGACAGAGCTTGGACCCCGCGTGCCTCCTCCAGGTCTCCTGCTCTATTTGTGCAAGCTCCCAGACTGGATTAGAAGGGGAAGCCCATCCGTCTTTGAATATCCTTAGCTTTGTGCCATCTCAGGTATAACCAGCAACGCTCCAAAGGAAACGGCTCTGGAGACAAGAGCAATTCAGCCTTTACATCCTTGTAAAAGCCCGTAGTGGCCAAGCAGGGAGATGCTCAGCAGAAGGTGTCCCGGCTACCTGTCTAGCTGCTTGGAAAGGGTGTAAAATCACGGATAAAATGGTGCATTTACAGCTTTTAAAGCAGCTGCTGGGTGGCAGGACCCTGCTGGCTGCCGGTGTGTGGCGGCTCTGGGGGAGCAGCAGGGTCAGCGCGCGGGACATTCCCGCCGTGTCCCGCACCGAGCTGGTGCCCCAGAGCAGCACCCAGAGCATCTCCCTCTTGGAAATGCTCCCCCTGCACCCCCCGGATCACACAGGGCTCGTTGCCTCCTCCAGGACCCACTTTGCTGGCCCTGCACTAACGAACAACGTGAGACGCATCCCTGCTGGAAGGGAGCCTGGCGCCCAGCTGGACCTGTGGCCAGGGGGAGAGGGAATATATCGCATGTGCAGTGCCCGGTTCCCCCAGCACCATCCCTGCATCGCATGGGGCGTCTGTCCATCCATCCATTCATCCGTCCATCCATCCGTCCACCCATCCCTCTCCCCGCTCCGGGCACATCCCTCCATCCTGCCAACGCTCCGCTCGGGAGATCTGAACTCACAGCAATTAGAGGGCTGCAGGCACCGGGATCACCAGCCAAGCTGCCCGAGCGCCCAAACTCCCATGAGAGCACAAGCCACTTCCGAGGGTCGGATCTTTGTTTTGGTGCTTCTTTTTTTTAATTAAGAAAAAAAAAAAAAAAAGGAATAAGCTTAAATAGGGAGTGGAAAAAGCCTTCACTCAGCGGGAGGGAAGAAAGCTTCCCTGACAGAAGCTCTGTGGACTCTGCGTTTCCATTTCGAAGCCATTAAGGCCAGTGTGTTCATACTTGAAAGTTAGACATCCTGTTCCGGGCTCCGGCCGCTAAAATAAGTGACCCAATTTGCAGAGGTGCTGGGCTCCAATAGCTTCCTTTTGACCTGCCAGCGCCAAACAAAATTGACTCAATTCCCTTTTTTTCCCCGGGAGTTATTATCATCTGAAAGACCCGCATGCTTTCTTCCCCCACCCTTAGACAAATACATACATACAGAGAAAGAAAGAGTGAATAGGGACAGCACCGAAAAAGGTTTCTTTGGGACTCGAACACCCTCTTTTCCTTCTCCTCCCCGATTTCCAGGGCACGTCTAGCTGCAAGACGTTCGGAAACATTTTGCCAAAGTGAACCAAGATCCACCAGCAGAGCCCCAGACTAAACTGCAGAGGCTACGAGGGGAAAAAGGACCAGCGGGCGCTAAGTGCCACATCCACCAGCAATAACCACAACCACACACATCTCCGTGGACCAAACACTGACCGTGGCTCAGGCACCGGTGGTTTGAACTCACTCAGTGCTGCATTAAGGGTTTCTCGCTCCAAGTTCCTGGCCGGCTGAGCAGTTTTCCCCACTCTTAGCCGGGATGCTGGCCACGAGGAGCAATGGACCACCAGGAGCATGAGGAAGAGCACGCTGTAACCAAGCGCCGAGCGGCTGCGGCTCGTTAAGGCCTGATGAGTCTTAATGACTTCCTCTGTCTAAAGGAGCATCCGCAGTGAAGGGAGGAGGGAAGCGCCCCTGCTCAGACCATGTTGTGCCAAGGGCCAGAGCCGAGCGAGGGTCTCCCACCCGGGCGGCTGCAGACACCCCATTTCCAGCAGTGATTCCCAATGGTCATGGCTTTATCCTGCAGGGCCGGGTTGGAAACTGGCTCCATCCCCGAGGTCCCTGTGTCACCTCCATGGGGAGCAGTGCCGCAGCCCGGGCACTTGGCTCCCCTGCCCGGGTCCGAGCACCAGCTGCAGAGGAGCTCGGCCGAGCCCTGCAGCTCCTCTCCCCGAGGGCAGGATCAGCAGGAGACGCCTGAGAAGGGAAGCGGGAGGCGAGTTCAGATGGAAGGAGCCACACTGGGAGCAGACGTGTGGATTTACACCTTGCGAGCGCGGAGGTGACAAGCGGGTCCGTGGGAAGGCAGCGAAACCCTCGTGAGAAGGAGAAGCGGGAAGAGCTTCCCGGGACTCCGGCTGATGGGAGGACCCACTGGAGACGATGCCGGAGGCGGAGGGGAGCCCATGGGAGCCGGGGCAGGGCAGGCGGCACGAACTGGAAGGCACCTCGTGCAGTGAGCTGGCGAGTTTTGCAGCAGCTGCACCTACACTGAAGTGTCCCAAAGCACCTCCCGCAAACGGGATGCCCTTAATTAAAGGGGAGTCCCCCGGGGCTCTGCTGCCCTTCCCGGTGCCAGGCAGCGCTTTGCCAAGGGCTCCGTGCCCGTCACAGGTGCAGAGCAGGGGAGGAAAACCAAGTGCCTTCCTGTTTTGGTTTCCCTCCCCTCCAAACAGCGCGGCCGCCTTCCTCCTTTCTCCTCCTCCACCTCGGAGTGCAAAGATTTAGCTAATTTCGTCTATGAATAGCACGCGAGTAGCCATAGCAACATCACCCTGCCAACCTCGCCACCTCCACTGCCTCCGTGTGCCCGGCGCCCCGCGCGCCCGCCGCCCGCGCGCCTCCCCGCCCCGCACCTGGGGCTGCGGCCCCTTCCCCAACGGTGACCCCGGCCCCCTTGGCGTCCGCCTGCAGATCCCCGTCCGCGCGCTTGTCCCCTTGGATCCTCCAAAGGCTCCGGGGGCTGTGGGCAGCACTCAGGCTCTTCCCATCTGGGTGTCCCAAGCGGGAGGAGCTGCAAATCGCGGCCTGCTGTGCCCAGTGGGAGGCTCTGGGAAAGGCTGGCTTTTCCTCAAGGGATGCTGCCCGTGCCCACCTGCTCCCGGTTATTCCCAGGGGCACGGGAGGAACTAAACCAAGCAGCTCCTGCGCGTGGAAAGTGTCACCCTAAGGGTCCTGGGGCACTTGCAGTGATGGCGCTGCCACCAGTTAGTGCCAAGGCTGCCCGAACCCAGCCCGTGTCCCCACCGGGAGGAAGGGGCCACGGGACAGCAGCGCTGCCACCTCTGCTCTGCGAGGGCATTTGAGGCCAAGCCCCAGGTCGGGGGCATTTCCTAAGGCGATCCGACCCGGAGAGCGGCCAGGCCCTGGAACGGTCACCACGCGGCCGTGCCCGTCCCCAACCTGGGCACGCGGGAGGGGAAAGCACCCGCTGCCACCGGGCTCGGCCTGCACAGGAGCAGCTGGAACGGCCCTGCATGGAGCAGCCGCGGCTCTCCCGGGAAGCCGTGGGCGTCTCCGCGCAGGCGAGGGGAGGCGTCTCCGGCAGCCGCTCCGCTCGCCGCTGCGGATCAGGGATGCTTCCCTGCAAGGCGCTGCCATTCCGCCCCCGAAGTGGGGAGGCCTCTCCGTGCCCCAGTGCGGCACGGGGGGGGGGGCTCGCCGGCACAACGGGCACCACGGGAAGCAGCGGGGAAGAGCAAGGAGAGCAAATGCATGTGAAACGAGCTAAGATATAGCGGACATCAAAGAGAAGCACTGGAGCATGGGAGAAGGAAAGCAAAGCAAAAAGCACCAAGAAACCCCACGCTCAGAAATTCCCCATTTCCCTATGGCCGAGCTCAGGGTCACAGCTACCGGCATTGCCTGAGCAAGCCGGTTTGTGTCCTCCAGGAGGGATGAGGGACAAGGAGGGAAGAGCCAGGATGCAGGAGAGGGATGCGCCGTGGGGACAGGTTGTGCCGGGCGAGCCAGCGCGCCGGGGCCGCGCGTGGGGCGCGAGGGTGCGTGACGCCACGAGCACGCTCCATGGGCGGCCCTGCGCAGAGCGCCCGCGCACCCGGCACCGGGCACGTTCCCATCTGCTCGCTGCAAAACGGGGCGGAAAAAGGCACCAAGGATGGAGCTCGCAGAGAGGGGAACAGCTCCGTGGGTTCACGCGGAGCCTCCTGGCTGCTCTTCCTCCTCCCCGCGCTGCCTGCGCATTCGGTTGCGCCGCTATTGTCGGGAGCGCTTCCAGGGACACGTATGTCATTTAAAGGGGCAGCCAAGCATCATGGCAGCCTCCCCGTCCTCCTGCCGCTGCCGAGGAGCCAGCGCTACCTCTGCCTCTCCTGCAGCCAAGATGAGCTTTGCACCTGCAGCATCCAGCCCCTTTCCCCCAGCACGACAGCGCCCGGGCGAGCTGCCAGCCGCGTGTGTCCATTCCCCATCCGCCACCTTTTGTCCCTGTGCCCACAAGGGGACCGTGAAGAACATGGATGCCCAAAGGCTCTGGCACCTGGGGCGCGGGAGGGCAGCTCCGCTGAGGCATTTGCTGCGACGCCCTCCCCGCCGCCCGTGTTGACGGCACACCGGGGAGCCCGCGCGCCCGGCACGGGCAGCGCACACGTCATGCTCGCCCTGCGGAGCCCATGGCGCTCACGTAGCCCCGCGCGCCGCCACCGGCCTCGCCAGGGGGGACTTCCGCCACCTCCGGCTCCAGGATGCGCCCAAGCAACGCGAGGCAGCGCCACAAAGACGCGGACATTCCCCTTCGGCGCTGCCAGGGCAGCAACGCTGCTGGTGTCTCTCCCTCTCCATCCTGCTCGCAAGCACCTTACAGGAGCCCCGCGCTCGCCCTTTCATCTGAGCAGGAGGGACGAGAGGGGACAGAGCCGCCCCAATGGCTCAGCCCCCATGCAGCGCCCAGAGCCCAATGCACAGGCTGCAGCCAAGGAAGGAGATAGGAGAGACTAGGAGGCAGCAGCGAGAGAGACGAGAGCAATTTTGATGCAAGGAGCAGCAGAGAAACAGACAGGAGCCAGGAATGGGCTGACAGGAAGGTGCCTGGGTTTTTTGGGTACTTTCTGTAAACATCATCTGAACGTTTCAGCTCGGAATCAGATTAATTCAACCAGAGCCCCTGATTTAGACAGTAATGAAGAAAAACACAGGGAAGGGAAGAAGAGGGTTGTGTTTCGCAAGGGGAAAGGAGGGGAGAATTCCAACTGATTCCCATGCATCTGCCTCGCAATGCATCTTGAAATGATAATTAGCAGGATCAATAAGGAATCATGCGAGGCTCGAAGATAATGAATGAAGGAGGCAGAAGCAGCAAATTGAAACGCCTCTCCCTCGAGCTGGGCAAATTGCATCCCAGGCAGGGTCTAGCCTCCATTTTAATGCTTTGCAAGCAGCTCCAACCATTTTCTGAGCTGGCTCGTGGGCTCCCGGCGAGGCCACGGATGGAGGGAGCGGGCGCGGGCGGCAGCGCGGCGGGATGCGCAGCCCCCCACCCGCCCGCGCCCACCCCGGCGTTACGTAACGGCGGAGGGGAGCGGGTCCCCGGCGGCGACAGCGGCGGCCCGGGGCGGGGGGG
>NW_020455500.1:495597-517235 GCF_003342845.1 Nothoprocta perdicaria | reverse complement strand
TCCGCGCGCGGCCCCGGTGCGCCGCGCTGCGCATCTCCCCCGCCCGGCAGCGCGGAGCCCGCGCCCCCGCAGCTGCCCCTGCGTCCCCTTCCCGTGCAGCTCGGTGGGATGCGGAGGCGCGCGGGATGTGAAATGAGTTGGCGAGGTATCAGCCACAAGGCATCAACGGCAGCGCCGCGGCCACCCGGCACCTCCCAGCACCGGCCAGGGCTGCAGAGACCTCCCCGGGGCAGCAGGGCAGAAATTCCCCCCAGCCAGTGCAAGGAGGGATGAGGGGCCGTGCAAGAAAATGGATCTGACAGGTGAGGAGAAGCTGAACCTGGACCTCTAGTGCTTGAAGGTAGCAAACACTAGGGCGGGGGAAGAATTCCTCAGGGAAAAGGCGCATAAATCTGCAGAACAACAGCGTGCTGAGCACAGAGTATTTAAAATTAGGCCAGTTGCAGGCCTGGAGGCTGCTGAAATGTGTGGCCTTGCTCGAGGCGCAGGCTAAGGTGGCACGGACCCGTCCTCTGATGGCTGCAGGGGCAAAGCGAGCAACGCGCGGGAAGTGTGGGACATCTAAGTGTCCCATACGGGTGGGATGAGCTTGCAGCGTTGGGATTAACGGAGGAGTTTATGCTTCAAGCTTTAAGCAGTTGGGATCCTGTCCACATCTTTACTGCTCCTTGAGTCGCCTCCCAAAGCGCTTTGGCCCTGTGGTGGATGCCATCCGTGACACCTTGTCACAGTGAGGATGGACACAGGGACGGGGGTCAGACCGGGATGCTCCCTGAGCAGGCTGGGGCAGCTGTCCCAGGGAAGCAGGGAAGGAGCCGCAAGCCCTGCAGGAAGGGGTGGGAGGCCAGCGCCTCCCCATGAGAGGCACGGGACACCAAGTCCAGCTCAGCTGCCCACCACCTCCCACCCTGTGCCACCTGTGAACCCCGAGACACTTCATCATCACCAAAAGCAGCGGTGCCCACATCCATAGCACACCGATAATTAATGACTGCTCAGGCCGAGCTGCAAAACTGCCTCCCAAAGCAGTTTTGTCCATAGAAAAATGGCATTTTCCATCTGCAGAAACCACATGGAGCAGAGCCTCCCTGCCCGCTGTGAGCCCTTGGCACGTGCCCCTCTTGCAGCCCCAGCTGGGCAAAAGCAAAGGGTGAGACCTGTTCAGGAAAAACGCTTTAATAAGGAGCTGAACAGACACTTAGGAGAAGCATTTTGATCCTTTTGCCCCACTGCAGAGGGGAGCAGGTCCTTCCGCGCGTGCAGCACCGCAGCCTTAGCCCCTGCCAGCGCCTGGCCTTGGGAGGGCTCCACTGTCACAACCACCTTCTCCTTCTCCCAGCTCTAGCACTTGTCAGTGTCTAAACAGCACCTGCAAACAGAGCACCTGTCCTCAAGTGCTGCAGCACTTATGGATTTCACCTGAGCTTCCTACCAGCTTGCAGTTCCCTTCTGGAAAACCTGCATCTCCCGTTTTGGCTCTACGGCACTGGCCCTGCCCCAAGAGTCATTTAATTCCTACATATTTCTGGAGAGCTGCAGGTGTCATCCGATGGCATTTTTCAGGAGGAAAACAGCCAGGTAGCTGCTGCTTCCAGTCTATGCTGCTCCCTGATGCCACAAGTGCCTTGGATGCAGCTCGGAGGGGAGGAGAGCGGCCGCGCTCGACAGGACGCTGCATCTGCATCCTGCATGGCCAGAGCTCCTCCTGCGAGTATCAGCACATCCAGCTTTGCAGGGCGCTGCTGCAAGCGGCCAGGCTGGTACGTCCTGGGTCCAGAGGGGCAGATGAAGGTCTGGCCACCTCCAACACATTTGGTCTTCTTGGTTAGCTGGGCATTGATTCCGGACAGGAGCACTTCAGGGATACCAAGCATCCGCCGCTGCCATCCTCTTCCTACCAGCAGCCAGCCCGTCCTGTTTAAATTCAGCTTTGGCAGCTGCTCTTTTTACAGGTGCTAATTTCAGTGAAGCATCAAGAAATCCCAGGAGACGGAGCTATTTCCACAGCCCGAGGGCGGCGCAGAGCTAGGGTTTATCTGGCGGTGCCGGCATCGCCGCCCTTGCCGACGCTCCCACCAAGTCCTGCGGGAAGAGGAAGGCAAGCGTGAGGAAGAGGCTGGAGGTGCGGCCGTGGTCCTTAGAGCCTCCCCAGGTCAGTGGGAAGCAAGGGAGCCGGGCTGTCTTGTGGGTTCTCTCCTACAGTTGTGGCTTCCCTAGGAACGGGATGGGAATATTTGAGGATGGAGAGCTGGAGATGCTGCTGGAGAGCAGGACAGTGAATGGAGGTGGAGGAGAGTGACCCGAGCGCTCTATTCCACATGTGCCTTTCCCCAGCTGGGAGCTGGTGTCTTGCTGGTGCCTAAGCCGTGTGAATCCCCCAGCACAGTGAGGATGGACGCGCCGGGTTGGGTTTTGGGGGGGCTGCAGCACGTGCCCCCGCACAGTGCTGGGTCACACGTGTCTGAGCAAAACCCCAGGGTTTAAGCAGGAAGGGCCCTGCCGGCAGCTCATAAAGCGCAGAGGGAAGGTCCTTACCCAGGTTAAGCATTGGCACAACTCAGTTGCTGCATAACAGCACGGCCACAGCTTGAGGTCTGCATGTGCCCAGTCCTCACAGGCGCCTCGGTGCCCGTTTGTAGAAGAAAACTCATTTCTAATTCAATGGAGCAGAGGGAAAGTTTGCAAATGTGGCCAGGGTGGCACTTCCCCACTCAGAGGCAAACAAGTGATCTATTTTCAAGCTCTGTGTTTTTAAGAGAATCTGTTGATATCTTTTTTTGGTGCTGTTCCCTGCTCTCCAGATGGTCGTGCGCAGAGCTACTGCAGCGACTCCCCGTCTCCCCGCATCTCCCCTAGTCCCGAGATGGCCCCGGGCGTGCGCGTGAGCTCCTGCTCCGGGGGACCGCGTGAGCCGAGGGCGCCGTGCAGGGCAGCACTGCCCCCTGCCCTCCTTGCTGGCCCTGTGGGAGCCCCTGTGCCCTGGGCTGCCCCGGGCAAGGCAGGCTTGGCCTGCGGGGCAATTCCAGACATCCAAGGTGAGCAGGAGGAGAGCTTTCTGCACCCTAAAATGACCTGGGATGGGGGGCTAAGCTGCCTTTTGATGCTGTACGCAGGTCTCTGCAACTGGCCTTGCACAGTCCAAGCTGGTCTGTGATGGTCCAGCCCCAAAGAGCAGCAGCTGGAGCTCCCGGTCGGGTTCAGTTTCATTCCAAAGGGAGCCAAGCCCTGTGCTGTCCCGCGGGTCAGGGATGCTCCGCCATGAAGGAGGGTTTCCCTGCTGACCTGCTGGGCTCCCATCCTGCCCGGAGGGCTGCAGGAGAATGCGTTGCCTCCGGCTGCCTCTGGCTCCCACTCGTGGGCGGCTGTGTGACCAGCGGGAGCCAAGACCCTCCAAGGGACAGCACGAGTCTCAGTGATGCACAGGAGGGATAACCCTGGGGACACAGCCAGGCACAACAGAGCCCGAGGGTGCCCCAAGAGGGGAGGCCGCTCCCCGCGGTCCTTCCCCTCCCCTGCGGCGGCTCCTTTAAGAGAGAAGGCGCTGCTCGGATTTTGTGAATGGCGGCGCTCGCCCCCGCCTCGCCCGCCCGGCGCGCAGCCAATGGCGAGGCCGCTCCCACGCCGCCCTTAAAGGCGCCGTGCGCAGAAACCCGCGGCGCCGCAGCCCCTTCCCGAGCACCTGCGGAGCGTGCGGCCTGGCCGCTGTTCGAGACTCGATCCGAGCGGGTGCCCGCAGCGACGGGCGGCCACCTCTGCCCGCATGAGCCGTAAGTGGGAAGTGGGGCCGCTTGGGCCAACTGGGCTCCAGGGTCCAAGCTGGACCCTGATGGTCCAGCCCTAAGGAGCAGCAGCTGGAGCTCCTGGTTGGGTTCAGCTTCATTCCAAAGGGAGCTGAGCCTTGTGCTGTCACAAGCCACAGCAGTTGCATGCCCTCCCCTGATGTGACATAGCTGTGCTCTTGGAAGAATGGAGCATCGAAGCTTGCAAAGGAATCCCACATGGGATTGAGTTTGGGAATGCCGCCCATGGGAATGCACAAACGGAAAACAGCCACGCGCAGTGGGAGAGAGCAGCGATCAGCACCAGCATCAGAACAGCACCGCGCTCGCAAAGCTGCCAGCTGAGTTTGCCCCAGCTGCAGTGTTGAAATGGTGCCCCTGGAGCAGCCCTCATCGGCCCCACGTGTTGCAGGCTACAGGAACATCCCACCGCGCCACCGCAGCCACCAGCCACACAAGTCCTTCCCTTTAGTGTCCGTGCTTGGAGCAATCCCTTGGGAACAATGCCACGCAGTTCTTGCAAGGTGCTGAGGACAGCTACGGGTGCTCTCCAGACAACGAGTGGGAGGGATGCTTTAAGACATGCCCAGAAGGAGCCAGCACCAAACGAAGCCTGTGCTCACGAGTCACTTGGAAAGACTTGAAAATGCCACCTGGGAGCTGGATCCCCCCCACATCAGGAAGATACCTACAGGAACTGGGGAGAGGATACACAGGAGCGGCACAGGAGCACTCGCTCGGACACGGGGATGGAGGGGATTCCGCCCTGCTGAGCTGCAGGGGAAGGGGCAAGGGAGGGCGCGGGGGCCTCTAATGGCCTCAGCTCGGCCCTGGCAAGAGGAGCAGTGGGTGCTTCCATGAAAAGGGAGGGACATTTTCCGGATCCGTGCACGTCCCCTGTCCCACTCGCTGGAGCAGATGTCCCAGCCTGCGGGAAAGCACCCGGGGTGTTGCTGCTCTCGGCACAGCTCCGTATGATCCCAAAGCTCCCAGATCTTCACGTTGAGGTTGCTCTGGTTCTCCCAGCCCTGTGACTGCCTCTGCAGTGGGATCCTGGTCGTGCTCCAGCCCAGTGCCATTAGGATGCAGTGACTTCCCCTGGCTCCTGCCTTCCAGAGAGGAGGCAGCCGCCTGCCAGGCTCTGCATCCAGCCGGGATCGCGCCTTTAAGAAACGGGAATGAAAGTCCGTGTGTTTGGCAGAAAGCGCCTGGGAGATTTGTCACCAGCCTGACCAGTGGCCAGCTTTCCTCTGCGGTGCCAAAAGAGCCTTGGAGTCCACGGAGCATCTTCCTCCTGCCACTGGTTTTGGACACATTTGCTGTACGAGCGGGTGGCCATGTGCATCCCGTGGGCTCCAGTCCAGGGGCTCCAGCAAATTTTCCATCCTTTGCTGCAGGTGGAACTGAGAACGGAGTCTGAAGTTGGTCATGGAAGTGGGAACAGCAGGAGTCACTGGGAAAGCCGAAGTGACTTGGCGCCAAATGTCCTCGGAGGTGATGACTCCAAGTGACACAGCCAGGGCTGCTACCACATAAGCTGCAGCATCCTGGGGATGGGACAGCTCCGCTTTGGCCAGAGGGAAATTGGGAAACAGGAAAAAGCACTTGGGAAACAGGAAAAGCACTCGAGGAGGAGGAGGAGAGGCAGAGAGCGCTGGCCCTTGGTCTCTCGACGGCACAGGAAGGGCAGGGGATGTTTTCGGCTCCAGCTGGTGGGGTTATCGCAGGTGCTGCCGGCACTGCTGCGTGTCCTGGGGCACCAGCGACGGAGCCACTGCATATCCACGTTCCCGCTGCAGGAGGCGGCAGCGGCTGCTCCCCAGGGTGTCCCAGGCACCCGCCGGCCCCAGCAGGTCGGAGCAGCTCGAGCTCCGCCGTAGCCACCGCGGGAGGCGCAGGACAAAGTCGAGACAACAGGAAACCCGGTTACAGCGATGGATGCGATGGGTGCCCTGGCCCTGTGGTGGCTGCTAAAGCAGGAGGCTGGAAAGAGCAAAGCGGGGAGGAAGAGCGACCGGGAGGGCTTGGGGCTGGTCCTGCTTGTGTAGAGGGAGTGAAGACGCCGACCTGCTCAGCTTGTCTACGGAAAAGCCGGACACGGACTGGGAGCTGCCGCGAGGGAAATCCAGGCATGTTGGCGGGGATGATACCTGCCCATCCCCTGCAACTCCACCACCAGCAACTGGAAATTGGCTCCTATTTTTTCATTAAGGAGATAAGGAAGGAGCCTGGTTCTGCTTCTCCCAGCACATCGGCCCTGCTTGTCCCCATGGCCAGACCAAGCCAAGATGAGCTGCTTGCATAGTCCCACTGCATCCCTAAAATCCCCACCCTGCCCTTCCAGCATCCATAAAGACTTGGAGAAAGTTTGGAAGACAGAGAGAAGCAGACGGAGAGGGAGAAATTAAGCAGCAAGGAAAAAAGAAGGGGTGGAGGAGACATTGCCCAGTTTATTATAGTGCAGAACAAGAGGGGAAACGATTAAAAAGGAGAGAGCAGCAGCAGTGGAAGTTTCATCTTTCCCCTCTTTCAGAGGAAGGATCACGGCACAAACATCACCCCAAGCCCGCGCAGGTGCCCCGGACACGACGGCCAAGGAGCCGGCGGAGCCAAGCGGAGCGCGGGAGCTGCCGTATCCCGGTGCAGCCCGCGGCGGGGATGCGGCCGGGCGGGCTGCGCGGAGCCGCCCCGCTCAGTGCCGAGCAGAGGGGACCGCGGTGCCGCCGCCGGCGGGGAGCCTCACCTGGGGCAGGGCAGCACGGGTGCCCAGCAGCAGGTTGCACACGCTGGCCGGCGCCTCCGTCCTCCGCGCCGTCACCCGCACCAGCCGCGGCCCGGTCCCCTGCGTGCCGGCCTGCAAGGAGACACGAGGGCGGCTAGCGCGGGACGGCAGCCCCGGCCACCACCAGCCACCTCCCTCCGTCCCCAGGACCCGCACGGCTCCCCTGTGTGTCCCCGCGGGTCCCCGCATTGATTTGCTAAGTGCTTTTATTGATGGGCACCTTGCAGGAGCTGCAGCCCCCGTCCCTAAGTTAAAGGGGATGCAAAGATGAGGCCCCAGGGTTAGTGGAAGACTGGTTAGTCTTCCTAACTAGTTAGCAGGGGGAATCCTGGAAAGGGAAAAGGGCTGGAGCGACACGTGGAAGGCGAGCGGGACTCACCTCGGGGGGCTTGGCCGGGGAGCCGGGCTGCTGCCTGCCGGGCTCGGGCTCGGGCTCAGGGGCCGGGGCTGAGCGCAGCGTCAGCTCGTAGAACTGGTGGATATCTGCAAGAGAGCGTCAGGGAGGCGCCCGGAGCGCCCCATCCGGCCCAGCTCCGCCGCCTCCGGCTGCCAAGAGCAGGGGCTGGCGCGAAGCCCACGGGCAGCGGGAGAGATGGTGCAGCAGGGGCTTGGGGGGTTATTAAGACATGCAGGACCGTGCTGTGTTTAAGGACACGAGCACAAGCGCGGTGCCCGTGCAGGGGATGCCAAAGAGCAGAGGGAGGGAAGCGGAGCTGGGCTGCTGGCCGCAAGCAACAGATTTCCTCTGAAGAGCCCAAGTTGTGTCCAAATGAGTAAAGCAGGCAGAAATCAACGTGCAGCCGGTGCAAAGGGAGTGCTCGTCCGCACGCACGCGAGGGCCGGCTCGGGGCAGTCCCGCGGCGCCCGGAGCGGCGTCGCGGCCGCCGGGAAAGCAGCCGGGAGCTGGCGGAGCCCCGAGCCGCCGTCACGCAGCCGGACAAGCGGGACTTTGTTTCCCTGCAGAAAACATCTCTCCCTCCGCTTACGAAAACGGCCGTTGCGTAACAGGATGCCGGAGCTCCTTACGCGGCTCCGCTCGCAACGCGCCCAACTCCGGGAAAACACAAATGGGATTTTAGGAGCACAATTCTGTCCCCGTCTGCCACACACACTGCTGGCCAGGGGCAGCAAAGGGCACTGCAACGACATGGCCACGGGCATGTGCATAATTCAAGCTAATTCAAATGCATCTCTTAATTTAAATATATTCTCCTTTTCTTCATTTCCTTGGAACTTCATAGCTGGGATGTCGTGGCAGCAAAAGCTGATGCTGCGTGTCGCATCATACAGCCTGATTTCTGTCTGATCATGGTGTAAATCCGCTACAAGGAAGAGCGGTTCAAGACTTACATAGGGTAAAAGAGATCCGAATGGACCTAGCACGCCTTTCCCAGGCTGTTTCCCTACAAGTCCCGAGCTTTCCCTACAAATCAGAGCACGCAGGAGGTGGCAGGCAGCAAATCCTGGTTTCCCTACGTGCGACCAAGAGCCCCGCCGGAGCCGCGAGCTGCCGGCGTGCGTCAGATGCGGACGGGCACGGCCGGCGCGTCCCGCGTCCCGGAATCTGCACAGGCTCCTGGCGGTGGGGGAGGAAGCAATTAATGCAAATTCCTCGTTAAGTAAACACGCGGAGAGAAAGCAGGGGGAACTAATATCCTGTTAAACCAGTTAAGAAAGGGCCCTGGTAACGGTGCGGCGCTGCCTTGGCCCGTGCGGGCGGCTGGCTGGCTGCGGGCGCCTGCCCTTGTCCCCGTGCACGCGCTTGTCCCCACGCTTCGTGTCACCTTTGGAGGCTCCCAGCGAGCAGGCAGCACATGCAGCCAGGATGCCGGGTTGATGCCCGGGTGTGACGGGAGCACCGCAGGCCCCGGGGCCAGGGCAAAGCAGGCGGCCGCGTGCGCTGCATCGCGCTCTGCGGAGCCTGGCGGTGTCTCTGCTCGTGGCTCGGGCTGGAAACCTCTATGGGTGCTATGGGACCAAGACAAAACGTGCTGAGGTGGGTGCAGCTCCAGACCTCCCGGGTGCTGCTGGAGAGCACGGCTGGGGGCCCCGACCAGACGTGGAGAGGGAAGGAAACGGTGGTTTCCTCCCCAAGAGCTGGGAATGGTAACCTCGAGCTCGGCTCGCCTTCCCCCAGGGCTCCAGGAAGCAGCACTTAAGGAGAAGAGCAGTGAGCAATCCCGGCACGCTGGATATTCTGATATGGTCCCTGGAATTTTCTTCTAAACGTGTGCCCTAAGAGAAACCGCACGACCGGAATATGGCCGATTCCAGCAGGGAATGGAGCCAAGTGACTTCCAAGTCGAAAACATCCGATTTTGTTTGTGCGCTTTCTCTTTAATCCTTCACAAAGGAAGTGTCCTTTCAAGAGACACCCAATAGCAAGGTATCAAAAGACACCCTATAGCAAGGTATCCATGGGTTTCACACAGAGCTCTGCTGTCCAGCAGGACCCTGGCTGCGCTGTCTGATCCCGCACCGACGGCTACGCTGGGCTCGAAACGTCCCAGCCCGAGACAAGGCCGGTGTCCTGCCTGGCCCCTGGCGAGATGCTGCTGCCTGTGTCACTCGCGAGCACAAGAGGATCAAGGTGTGAGTGGGACTGAGCGGCTCCGACGCAAGGAGTAAAGGAAGGGACTTACCGAGCAGCGCCTGGAAGAGCTCGCTCTGGAAGATGTGCGAGACCTTCCCGATGGAGGCCTTCAGCTCCTGCTCCTCCGGAGCCCTCAGCGTGCTTTGGTATCTGGTCAGGATTTCCACTGCCCGCTCGGTGTCTGTGGGATGATGCAGGAGGAACAAGGTGTTAACACCAAAACGCAGGTGCCCGTCACCAGGGCAGGCTCAGGGGCACTGCCTTGGAGCTGTGGCCTTGGGATGACCTCAGGTTCCCTTCCAGCTCCGGATTTTTAAAAGAAACAGTGACACATGTTTGGATGAGCTTAACATTGGTCTTCCTTTGCAGGGAACTACCAGGGAGGCCGGTGAGCCCAGCGAACCAAGCCGAGAGCTGCAGAGCAGTCCTGCTGGGAAGCAGGACAAGGGCTTTAAAGAAGGAGGTTTTGCCTCTGTCTGGTCCTTGGAGGCCAAGCCCATGCTGACTTACCTCTCCACCTGCACAACCGCGGGCAGTCTGAGCACAACGGCCATCTCCCTGGCACAGACACTGTTTAGGAGCTGGACCTGTCCCTGTTGCACAGGGTTATTGGTGCTCCCATGAGGAACTCTGCATGGTCCACATCTGGGTCTGCAGTGAAGGTGACAGCAGCAGGTAACACCTGCCCCGTGTGCCTAATGCAAACTGTCGCAAACGACCTGCACGGCTTGCAAACCCCACGTTTCCATAGGCTGAAACGTGGGAATTGCTCCCTGTGGTGAGACAGCCTTGGTCAGCAGGAGCTGCTCAGTAGGTTCCTCCAGCTATGGAAAATGTTGGAGACATGGGGCCTTAGGGAAGAAGGATGGAGGGAGGCTGGCCAGGCTGGAGAGCTGGGATGAAGCGGTACTTTGGGTAAAGACTGGGCTTGCCATGGGACTGTAGCTGTAGGACCATCTTGGCATGGCAGCTCCAGAAGATCTCCATGTTTCCCCCAGCAAACAACTCCACAGATGGGAAAAGCCAATTCCAGCTCCAGATCCAACCCATTTCTCCAACAGGAGCAAAGTCCCATGGACTTTGACCCGCGCCAGATGTGACCCAGCGCTGGCGGCAGGGGAGCTCCCATGGACCTTGGGCCCAGCCCAGCCCCATCTCTGAATATTTCCCTTTGTTGCCGGCAGACAAAGGGCGTCTGTGCGAGGCAGCGGGGGAGGCGTCCCGGCCGCGCCGGGGACTCATCTCCAGCCCAGGGAACTCATGCAAGAGGGATGGCCTCGCTCATCCCAGGGCTTGCGGCGGGGAATCCAGGTCACCAAACAAGGGGGCCTGTGTGCGCCGGGGCCGGGCGAGTGTCACCTGCTGTCCCAGCGCTCGGCCCCACAGCGGCACTTGCTCCTCCGGGGCCGAAAGGGGAAGGGGTCCCGCTGGCAGCGGGTGGGACAGGGAAAGGCGCCTAGGGAGGTGCCACTAGCCTCACGCACAGGGATGCTCCGAGCTGGGCTCGGCTCAGTGCTGGGCTCCACAGCAGCTCGGGAAAGGTGGCGACCCCCTAGAGCATCAGCTCCACAGGGCTTCTTGGGAATCCTCGCGTTGGTGCCGAGGGTTTCACGTGGGTGCAGGGGGTTTCCTTTGCTGCAAGAGCAGACAGCGGCTGCAGCCGCTGCCGGCATCCCGCGAGCCGCGTTGAGTCATCGTCGCCGGGTCATCCCTGACCTTAGCAGCGGCGGCGGCTAACGCAGCGGGAGGAGACAGGAGCCACCAGGCTGCGGTGCCCAGAGACGGGCAGCGGGTGCACGGAGATCACCAAGGTGTGCACGGAGATGGTCAACACGTGCACAGAGATCAGCAAGGTGTGCACGGAAATCATCAACGTGTGCATAGAGATCAGCAAAGTGTGCACGGAAATCAGCAACACGTGCACAGAGATCAACAACGTCCCAGCCCAGGGCACAGGGCGGAGCGCGCCCAGTGCTCACCCTGCGCTGACACCGGGTGACAACAGGGAAAGGTGGCCCTGCAGCACCAAACCTGGGAAACCGCTGTACCCCCAACACATGCATTAGCAGGGGGACAGGAGCCCCTTCTTGCAACACCCCTCAGCTCCTTCAGGAAGGAGTGTGGGACACTGTGGCCCATGTCACTGTACCCCAAGAGGGCTGTGTCCCAGCAACAGGAGCCCCCCACGGCACCTGTACTTGTGGCCACCCTCCCCGCGACACCCCGGGGCACAGCGGGGTCTCCCCGACGGGGCTCCCCGGCACAAGGGCAGCCCGGACGGCGCCGGGGAGGGGAGCAGGGAGGGAGGCGGCGGGTGCCACTTGTTGCGCGGAGCCGCCGGGCGCCTCTTACCTTCCCTGCGGATCATCGCTCCGCGCGGCCGCCCCGCTCCGCTCCGCGCCGCGCCGCTCGCCGCCCGCGGCCGCCCCGCCCCGGGGCCGCCTCCCGCCGCCGGCCCCGCCCGGCCCCGCCGCGCTCCCGCGCCGGCTCCGCTTCCCCGCGCCGGCCGCTGCGGCTCCGTCTTTTATTGACATAAATAGCGAGGAACAAGTGACAGCGGCGCCCGTGTCGCGCGCGAAGTGACCGGGTGCAACGGGCACCGCTCAGGAGCCGCCTCGGACACGGTCTCTGCTCCAGCCCCTGCTCCCAGGGCCAGCAGCTCCCAGGGCACTGCCGGGCCCTCACCCTGCAAGCACCCAGGCAGCACCCCTGGGCCCAGCACTGGGGGAGGAGGAGGCTCTGCCCCCTCTCCATCCCTCTCATCTGTCTTCTACAAAGCCCCCTCCTCCCTCACAGCTCCTTCTACTGCCCCCCTGCCCCAGGGCAGCACCTTAAATAAGGTTTCCTAGGGATCAGGTCACCCCAGACCCTGCACCCAGCTGCCCCACTGCTCCAGAGCAGCACAGACTGCCCTGCCCTTGCCCACACCAGGGCTCAGATGCCCCCCAGCCCTCAAAGCAGCAGCCCTAGCTGAGGTCTTAGCAGAACTGGGGACAAAATCTGCCCTGAGCCTGGGGCCTGGAGCAGCCCCTGGAGCCCCCTGCCTAGGCCCTGCCCCATCCATGCTCAAGGGAGCAAGAAATGCAGCTCCTGGCTAGTTCTGCAGCACTCTAGGAACCCGGAGAGCTGCAGGGAAGGGGAAGCTCAGGAAGAGTCTGCACAGGGAAGGAGCCTTGGAGCTGGTCTGAGGAGCTTCCCCCCTTGAGCTGGGCTCGGCTCCAGCTGCCCCTCCCCAGGGCTGGCGCAGGCCGGAGGGTCACTCTTGCATCAGGCTGTTGATCTTGGTGAGCAGCACGTCTGTCTCGGACTCTGTGGGGGCAGAGAGAATGAGAACAGTCAGTGCAGGTGGCGGCTCTCCTGCAGCGGCTGGCAGAGCAGCTTGGAAAGCAGGTCTGAGGAGGCTGGGGGTATGTGGGGTTCCCCAGCACTATCCCACAGGACGGGCTGGACAGGAGTTCCCAGGGCTGGGATTCCCTTCCCAGTCCCAGCCATTCCAAACAGCTCCAACCCATTCTGCAGGAGCCTCTGGGCAACAGGGTTGGCTCTGCAGGCAGGGGGCAGCTCACATCCACGCGCCATTACCTGCTGCTTGTCTTCTCTGGGAGCATTTCCTAGGAGAAAGAAGAGGATCCATGTCAGTCTAGAACAGGGATTAAGTCTGTACCCTCCCAAGGGGTCCTGCAGAATGTCTTGTCCCCCAGGATGCTGCTCTCAGGACCTAGTGCCACTGGTAAAGGAGCAGCTCACAGCCCAGCACCCTCCAACCCCAATACATCAAGTCCTGCAGTGGTGAGTGGAGCCTTAGGCATCCAGCAGCTTGAGGAGGGCCCAGGCTAGATATTCAGCTGCAGCCTTGTGATAAAAACTCCCTCCATACACTTCTGTGTCACTAACAGCCAGACAGGAGCAGACTCCCAGGATCTGAGTCCAGAAACAGGCAGCAGCAGCTGGTACCACAGGCCTGGGCACAGCCCAAGCACCAGGGCACATTGCAGCCCGCCCTAACAGGCCTGCCCAGGAGAAGCAAAAGGGCCAGACTTACTTCACCAGGAGAAAGGCCCACATGATCATGAGGAAGGAGACGCAGTCTGCAACGATCCAGATCATCAGGTAGGTGCTGCTGGGCTGCAGGGCAACAAGACAGGCAATAAGCACCAGCCAGGGTCTGATGGCACAGTCCAAACTGCTCTGCCAGCCTGTCCTGCACTGGGCCCATTCCCATGCTAACCCCTCCCAGCACAGTACTGTGCTAAAGCCACCCTCCCTCCAGACAGCCACTGCAGAAGGAGACCTGCAGCTTTCTGGGGCACAGGCCTGCCACGAGCCAGAGCATCAAAGCAGGGCCTGTGAAGGATGGAGGGGTCACTTACCAGTAGCCAGATGGGGTGTTTCATCTCCTTCAGCACCTGGCAGGCATTGGTGGTGACAGAGCTCACCCCAGCACACCAGAGCACCGAGAAGAGCCAGGGCTGATTCACCACGTACAGGTTGACAGAGACGTTGTCCTGGCGGTACTGCCTGCGGAGGGACGGTGGCGGTGAGAGCGGCAGACAGCGGGGTGCCAGCAGACTCAGCTCGCAGCGGCCTGCACGCCTGGGACGCGATCCAGCTCCTGCAGCCACGTGGTGCTGCTGGAGAGCCACATCCAGGGCAGATTTGCTGGCAGTGCTAAGGACTGCAGCCAGCTCCATCCCTTGCACCAGCCCTGCTTGATGAGGCATGCTGGTCCACTAGGCTGGAGCGTATCCCCTGTTCCTCCCCACGCCGTGCCAGTGCTCAGCCTTGGCTGCTCACCTCTGCTGGACACTGGGACAGAGCTGATGCAGTGCTTACCAGACCTAGACACAGTGCTCTCACCTGATCTCCTCGGAGCTCATGTCCTGGTAGGGCAGGTTAACGTGCAGCAGCGGCTCCTTCTCATCCTGGAGTCTCTTCCGGCCATAAACCTGCTGGACGCCTGGGACTTGCTGCTTGACTTGCTCCCTGAATCCATCTGGCAGCCAGAGGATCTAGACAGGAGCCAGAGAAGACACCATCCAGAGAAGTTTGTGTTGCTCAGATGTTTCTTTACTGGCTAGAAACACACAGCCTGCTCAGACAGCTGCTTCCTGCCCCCTCTCCGTGTGTCTGCTCAGCTCTTCCATAAGCATCTCATCCAGGACAGCCTAAGGACTTGTCCCAGCCAACAGATAAACACAAAATATGCCACTTAAGGGCAAAAATAGTCCCAGCCTAAGAAAGCTGCAGCAAGACAGTTATGTCCTTTTGAGATCCTCACATAGATCTATAAGAGCATCCATTTGGCTCCAGTCCTGCAGCAAGAACACACCTTGAATCAGCAATAGGGTACAAGCCTTGGCAATAAACCCCTCCTGCCTAGAATTCCAAAAAGCCAAGAGGGAAAGTGCTCTTGGGTGCTAACTCATCCCCTCGGGGCACCAAGTCTTCAGCTGCAGAGGTTGGCTGAAGTGCAAGGAAAGGCAGGAGGCTGTAGCCAAAGGCAGGGAGCTGCAGACGCAGGGGTGGAATGGTGGAGAGAGGGCGGGTGCTGCAGAGAAGTGGAAACCCCAGCTTTGTTTCCTGCTCTCACTAGCAACCCTCCCTATTGAGTCACTGTTTACACATTGGGGTGGCAAGCACTGGGGAACCAGAGTATTGGGAGGGTTCTGAAGCTTCAGGCATTAACCCTTAACAGACAATTATTATTATTATTATTTTAAAAGCTAGATAACTCCATGATCTCCTTACAGGAGATGCTGTAAAGCTACCAAGCCTGAGGTTGGCAACTAACTATTCCAAGTCTCTTGTGTGCCAGGGAACCCCACAAGGAAGCATACAGGAGATGGGGAATTAGGGTTAACAAGGATACTCAGAAGGGTTGGCAGGCAGGACTCCACTGTGACAGGGCCCAGCAGCCACATTACCTGCTGTAGCGGGATGCCTGACTGCAGGATCGTGTCCAGCGTGGCGTTGACAAAGCTCTGGTAATCACTGTGGTTCTCAGGCCGGAGGTCAAACATGATGGAGATGTTGCTGTGCTTGGCCACCTCCAGCACCTCTTCCAGAGATGGGATCTTCTGCTTACTCGCCTGCTTGCGGTCGCCAGCAGAGAGACTCTGCACAGTGGAAAACGGCCTCCGCTGCAAGGGTGAGGCCGAGTTAGCCAGCACAGGCAGAGCCTGCAAGCCCCCAGCTCCCAAACTGGCACCTGACCCAGGCTCCCCAGCCTCCCGCACTGTCCTTCCAGTGTGGAGAAGCATGGGGCTCCTTCCCCTGCACACCCAGTACACATATTCCCTGCTCTGCACTGACAGCCCCATTCAAGCAGCCCCAGCACCTGTGGGCATTCAGAGCAGCTCAGCAGTTCATTAGTCACCTTTTGCAAGCTGAGTTGCTCCAGCCTCCTCCAAGTCCGGGCAGGCTGTGCTGCTCAGAGCAAACCCTGGCCAAGTGCATGAGCCATCTCCCCTCAAACCTGCCTCTTCTGTGACTCAGCTGAGGAGTCACAACAAACCCCAGCTGCAGCAGCCAGCTTGGGGTGTAACCGTACCCACGTGCAGCTCTGCAAGTGCTTCTGTACCTTTTCCAGGTATCTGCCAAGACCAGCACTGCAAAGGGAATATCCCCTATGGATCCCACTTCACCCATCCCTGATGAGCCACCCCAGGGGCACCCTGACCTCCAGGAACCAGCTGCCAGCATCCAGCTGCTGCAGGTCTGTCCAGTTGAAGGCGGTGCTGTTGAGCGAGGCCCTCTCAGGGAACACGTCCTGCACGTTGGTGGTCCGGGTGAGCTTCTCATCGTGCATGAGGAACGGGACCCCATCCGCACTAGCAGAGGAGCAGAGACAGACCATTGATGTTGCAGGTTGCTTGTTCCCTAACACTACCCTAGCTCCTAGTATCCTGGGGAGGCTGCTCCCCCCAGGCTTCCCTGTTGGACCTTTGCACAAAGATCTGAGTGTCTGGAAAGCACAAAGAATCAAGAGGCTAAGCCATGAACCACGAGGTTCCTCACTCACTGCAACAGTTGGGGGATTGCAAGAGGTGAGTTAAGAGCGCAGGGTCTGCCCTCCCAGCAGTGTCTTTCCCCTCCCAGTGCTTCCTTTCTGATGCACTGGAAGGCAACATCAGTGAAAAGAGGAGAAATACAGCTCCTACCCCAGGTCACTGGTGCACCAGACTGGAGCCAAACCCATACAGGAAAGGGGGGAAATGGAAGAGCCCTGTGAGCAGAGCTGTCTCTAAATGCAGGCTCTTAGTTTTTCAGATCTGTTTCCATGCACTCCATGAGTGATGTCCTTGGATACAGGCTGCTCCTCCCCAGGCCCCCGCTGCCCCCTTACCTCACCATGACGTCCGTCTCAAAGACCTGCACGTCGCAGCCCACTGCCTTGTGCAGCGACATGAGGGTGTTCTCAGGTGCCAACTGTAAAAGCAGCAGAGTCAGGGCAGAGGGCACAGGTGCCAATCCTGCCAAGCCATGCACAGCACCCAACAGCTCAGCAGCCCTAGGTGCTACCAGACTAGGCTGAATGGTGCCAGATGGGTACTGTGTGGGATCCAGGAAGGCTGGCAGGGCTGACCACAGACAGTCCTGCTGTGCAGCCCATGTTTTCCAGCCCCCACTGTGCAGCCCTGCTTTCTGCAGAGAATTGCACGTGCTGAGTCTGGCAGAGCTCAGCAAGAGGTTCTGCCCTGCAGGCTGCTGCACCCACCCTCCTCACCCACACACCCTCCAGCATGCACCAGTAGGGTCTGATGGATGCCCTGCAGCCAGGACAGCCTGCTCTACTCCAGCACGAGATGGTGGGTGCTGCTCACTCACCATAGGGGCCCCTCGGTGGCCCACCAGGGCTGGCTTGGGGGGCAGCTGGTTCTCCTCCATGATGCAGGGGGAGGTAATCATCAGGGGAGACAGGTACAGGGCAACCATCACTGCGCCGTACATGAGCAGCAGGAACACTTTGAGACCTGTGGATAGGCATGGAGAAGTGAGCATGAAGCACAAGGGAAGCATTTTGCAGGTCCTTAAGAATAAGCCAGGGCTGCGTCCCCTGGCATTAACCTGTGGGCATCCCCAGCATCGCTTTAAGAGCAGCACACATTTTCTCTTGGCCTATTATGTCCTTTCACCCACCCCAGGCTTCAGCAGGACTCAATCTGCTATTTGTGCACCTCCTTCACCTGCAAAGCAGCCAGGGCTGAAGCTGCAAGGGCTGGGCATGAGAAATATCAAGTAAGAGCAGGTGTGATGACACTGCTGCCAGCCTGTGAGCCCTGGGACCTGTTCCCTGCACACCCCTACCACGGTGCTGCCAGTGCTCCTGGCTGCGTGGCAGGAGCCTGGGTGCCCAGCACACACCAGGTGGAGGTGGAGACCTTGCAGGGTACCTGCGTTGCGGCTGTGGTAGATGAAGCTGGCCAGAGGCCAGGCAAGGAGCGTCATTCCCCCCACGACGCCGAGGTGCAGGAAGGGACCCGTTGCCTGTGGAGGCAAAGGCAGCGTCAGCCGGCTCCAGCTCAGCCCCATCCCCAATAGCCAGGTGCCTCATGGCTAAGGAGCCAGCACTGTAGCCAGCATCCATGGAAGAACCACAGGACCAGGCGAGGACTGGATCCCAGGAGGGGGTGAACAGGCTCCCCACTTCCCTCCAGGCACTGTTTGTCACCCCAGCTGCAGCAGGGTTGGGGGCACCTTGCCTGGCCAGGCAGAGGCCAGTCCCAGTGCAGGGAGGAGTTAGCTCCCAACAGCACACGGCTGTGCCAGGGTCCCACTCCCCACCCGCATCTTGTCCCCAGATGGCTGCAGCGAGGGAGTCTCTGGTATCGAGGTGACTCACCTGCAAGGAGATGTGAGCGCTTCTCCACTCCTCCGCCCACTTTATTCCCAAGCCTGTGAAGGCTGCAGCCACCACCAGGGCTGTTACAATCAGCAAGCTCTGCAGGGCACAAGGCATTAGGGGGATGCAGGGGCGACATTCAGGCCAGCTGGGCACTGACTGCTGCCAGCTCTCCTTGGCAGGGCAGGCAAGTTCCCAATGCCTCCCTCCTGCACACCCTACAACCCCAAGACCTACAACCTACAAGCAGGGCAGGCAGCACGTCCCTGCACCCCCAGCCTCTCACCTTGTGCACCCAGTGCAGCTTCAAGGGCTGCCCGCAGAGCTGCAAGCACAAAGCAAGGGCCTGCAGGAAGAACAGGACAACATCAGAACAGGGCTTTACCCCACACCTCAGCCTGAGGGCCTAGGTCCCCTCCTGCCACAGGAGGGATCCCAGGCCACTCTCAGGCCCAGCTGGCAGGGCTCCTGTGGGCTGGATGCTCTCTCAGCATAGGACGTGGTGTCCAGTTCATGCCCAGTGGTGCTCACCAGCAGCGTGGCCGAGTAGGTGATCAGCACTGCTGTTGCTATGAGCAGGACCAGGGACCAGTCGAGCCAGAGCTTCCTCTGCTTGAAGATGAACCTGTGAAAAGTGAAGGGGATGGTCAGTGGGGCAGAGATGTGGGGAGCAGGGCTGGATTCGGGGTGCTACTCACTCATTGAAGTTGTGGAAATCATTGAGGATGACAATGGCGAAGTACAGCCACACCAGCGTGAAGAGGAAGACACAGAAGAGGAAGAGGAACCAGCTGCAGTCGCACTGAAAGCCAGAGAGGAGTCAACTAAGCACATACCTGCCGGCCACCAGCTTGCTGTTGGGTGACGATACCCTGGGGGGCACCCAGCACATGGCAGACACTAGCAGGGAAGTGCTGAGCTCTGCTGATGCTCCAGAGAGCTCTCTTGGCTGGACCCACCATGAAGGAAGAGGGACCATCATCTCCAGCAAGATGCTGCTGTGCCAGGTTGGGGACAGACCCATGGCTGGAATAGCCTGTGTCCACACAGTGCCCCTGGCAGGGGTCAGAAAGAGGGGTGGAAGCCACTTCCACATCCAAGTTATCTGGGCCATCTGTGGACTAAGGGTAGACCAGTTGGATCAGAGGGTCAGGGCTGAGACGTTCTGTGACTTGGGGGACAGCCGTGAGTCTGGGGACAGCTCCTGCCCAGCCAGCTTGGGCTGGGTCCAGCTCCAGGGTCCTCCAGCCCCCAGCACACAGGGCAGCAAAGGGTGTCACAGGTGCTGAGCAGGGCAGCTGGCAGCCTGCCCGAGCTTGCGCATTCCAGGCAAGACGGGACAAGCAGCAGCAGAGCCGCTCCCATGGGAGTGGGAGACCTCAGAGAATCCCATGGCCTCACCCTTCGGAGGTTACAAATTACCGGGGACACCCCTGCCAGCACCTGCTTTGGTGGGGACCACATGCCGCCCGGGAACAGTGCCTCCCACGTGCCTGGCCAGGGACACTGTGCCCAGGCCCTGCCTGCCACACTCAGTCCACGGGAAGCTGCAGGGCTCTGCTCTGGGCATGCGTGTCCCCTGCCAGGGACATCCCTGCAGCAGGGCCCTTCCCCAGGCCAGCCACGGCGGGCGCCCCTCCTGGCATCACCTTGGTGGTTCTCAGGCCCTTCCTCTTCTCCTTGGCGCCGATCCATCGGCAGCTGTAGAGGCAGAGCAGGCAGGTGGCGCAGGGCCGGCAGCAGCCGGGCAGCTCGGCCATGGCGCCGTGTCGGGCCGGGCCGGCAGCTCACGGGTCCTGTGGGGATGCACCAAGGAGTCAGCACAGATGTCCCCACGCAGGGACGGGGCACCACAAGGCACTACTGCAGAGCCCTGAGCTGCAGCAGCCCCAATGTCCCTACCCCGGCACGGGGCGCACATGGGGACCCCTTTGCAGCCTCCCCGCAGGTGAGGGCAGGGCTGGGTGGCCCCGGTGCTGTGACACACACCAGGAATCCACACAGCCCAGGGCAGCCTGCAATGTGTTCCCAGCCCTGGAAGTGCCTGGTCTCCCTCCTGAGCCTGGGAAGCCGCTGGCCCCGGGTGGATCCGGCAGCCCTCCGGGGGCTCTGCCAGCAAGGAGGCTCCGAGGGGCCTGCAGGAGCTGCAGCCAGTGGCTCTGCCTGTCCGTGCAACAGCTCCAGGAGGGAAATGCCTGATCTGCCCCGGGAGGGGTCCAAGGACTGGATCCGGATCACGCTACAGCAACGGCCAGCATCACAACAGCACTGGAGGGGAGTGAGCAGTGAGATTCCCAGTGCCAGCAATGCCAGGCAGCGCCTCCCTCCAGCCACCTCCAGGAGCCCCAGATCCATTGCCACCTCCTGTCAGCCCCTCCGAGGGCCTGGAGCCCCCGTCCCTCTCCTGTCACTCCAAAAAGTCCCGCTGGGGCTGGCTCTCGTGCTGGACGCGAGGCCCAGGAGGCCACATCCTGCCCAAGCTGGCAGCACGAGCACGTCCAGCAGGTCCGTCCCAACGTGCTGACACCAGCACCCTGGGGTCCCCTGGGCAGCCCTTGGTTGTGCAGCGTGGCCTGCCACAAACCCAGGCCTTGGGGATGGTGCTGGCAGGGGACACACAGCACAGTTGGTGCCACCTCTGCTGTCCCCCACCACACAGAGAGTCAGCCAGGGGCTGTGCTCTGTCCCCAGCCACTCCAGCAAGGTGGCCCGAACACAAGGGCAGCAATCCATGGGACCGGCCCTCACTGGTGCCCAGCTACAAGCTCATACCTGTGGTGCTGGTGAGAGCAGGAGGTGCCGCGTCCCCCGGGCAGCAGCCTTGGCCAGCAGCTCCCGGGACTGCTTCCCATCCCCACACAGCCACCCACGCAGGTCAAGCACCGGTGCCTGCGGCTGCACAGGGCAGCCTGGCCATCCCGCTCCCAGGAGGATGCAATGTGCAGTGGGAAGGAGCACGGGCACTGGCCGGACCTCGCGGCCAGGCCGGCCAGCTCCGCGGGGCCGCTGCTGGCAGGAGCCCAGCCCCAGCGAGGTGCCAGGCGCACAGCCCGGCCGCATGCAGCTCCCCACGGCTGCTGCAGCATTTGGGGCAGCGCAGGGGGAAACGCCACCCTGCTCTGAGCTCCCCTGCAGCAGCAGCAGCAGCCCTGCAAGTCCCCCTGCTCAGGGCACCACTCGGCTGGTTGCGCTTCAGACCCTGCTCAGCTTCCACCATGGCTCGGAGGGCACAAACAGGGAGCCCTCCTGAGGCAGCTGCTGCCAAACCCCCCCAGGCACCCCATGGAGCTCAGCACGGGGGGCACAGGGCGCTGGGAGGGCTCCCGCACCCGCTGCCACAGCACTTTGCAGCTCGCAGCCCAGCAGGGACCTTGAAGGCCCTGGGGACAACAGGGTGGCCGAGGCCAGCACTGGTGACAGGGGGGACCCGCCTGCCTGCTGTGCAAGGTCCCCTGGTGAGCTCAGCTGGCACCAAGCACCGTCCCTGCACTCAGGCCCACGTGGGCACCCGCTGACCCTGCAGGAACAGGACTCGCAGGGACACCCCACTGCAGCCCCAGCACCCACTGAGGGGATACCCGCCACTGCAGCCCCGGCACCCACTGAGGGGGCACCCGCCACTGCAGCCCCGGCACCCACTGA
>NW_020455500.1:269338-495532 GCF_003342845.1 Nothoprocta perdicaria | reverse complement strand
ACCCGCCACTGCAGCCCCGGCACCCACTGAGGGGGCACCCGCCACTGCAGCCCCGGCACCCACTGAAGGGGCACCCGCCACTGCAGCCCCGGCACCCACTGAAGGGGCACCCGCCCCAGCCTCACTGTCCCCCTCCTCCGGGGCAGCACAGGCAGCCCTTCTCACTGCTCAGCAGAGCAGCAGGGAGGGCAATCCCCCCCCTCTCGACCCTCTCCCACGGCTCCCTTGGCCCTTCCCAAGGCACAGGATGGCATTCCCAGGGCGGCGAGCCAAGCAGGGGGGGATGTACCTGCTCCCAGCAGTGTCCGGGTGCCACCGCCGCCGCGCAGGTGAGCGCCGGGCCGCGTGCCGCCGCCGCGCACGCCTGCTCGCTGCTGGGTGTGGGCGCCCGCCGCGCCGCCGATGCCGCCTGCAGGTCTGCACAGGCCGGCGGGGCGGCCCGCGCCGCGGCTCAGGGCGCGTCCCGCCGCTGCTGCTTGGCTCCCAACAGGGAGACAGGGCCCCCGGGCATCGCAGCTCCGTGCGGAGCCGTCTGCGGGCAGCCCGGGGGCGTTCAGGCTCCGGGGACAGAGCTGGGAAGGCGGATGGAGGAGGCGCCCGGCACGGCCAGGCCTGAGGGCAAGAGGCTGCCTGGAGCTGCTCCTTGCCCACGCAGGGAGCCCGGGACACGTGTCCGATGCTCCCGTGCCAGGGCATGTTGGAAGGGACAAGGAAAGGGGCAGTGTGGTAAATGCAGCACTGTGGCTGAGGGAAGCACACGACAGTGTCCCAGCTTTGCTGCAGGTGGAAGGAGGCTCCGGCGCAGCCTGATGCCACTGGCAGCAGGACAGGGAGATTCCCTCCTCCAGCTCCCACCTGCAGCCAGGCACAGCAAGTCTCTGGTTCTCCCCAGACAGGGTAATTCCCACTTTCTCCCCCTGCTCTCTGCCTGCAGAGGGTCAGGATTCCAGGAATGCTTGTCCCTTTCCATTCTGTTAGGGAATCACCGGGATGGGGGTAACAACAGCCTTAGCTGCGGTGCTCAAGGAGCAAGAGAAAAACCGCAACATCCTGACGGCCGCAGCAGCCTCATGCTCTGCTGCAGCAGGCCAAGGCGACCCCCGATTCCCTGAGCAGCCACAGCCAGATCCACTGCTTTATCCATGCTTTCCAATGGTTTCCGAGTGAATCCCGGCTGTGGGTCACAGCCAAGCCCTTGGTGCCGGCATTTCCCAGCCACGTCGCCCACGAGGAGCTCGTGTTCCAGGCGGCGATGGAAGAGCCCGGGCGCGGCTGCGAGCGGCTCCCGCTGCGGCCACGGCCGCCGCCGCCGCCACACGAGGGCCCCGCGCCGCCGCCGTGGCCGCCCTACTCTATGGTTACACCGGGGGCCGCCATCTTGAGTGCGGGAGCAACCGCCTCTGAGGGCGCCGGCGGCCATTTTGAGCCCTGGCGGCCGGGCGCGCTGGGCGCCGCCAGCGGGCGCGCACGGCCCGCGCTGCCGGCACGGGGGCGCTGCCCTCGGGGCCGCCTCGTCCTTCGGCTCCCTCCTCCTTTGAGGCCTCAGGGGCAAGGGGCAGAGCTGCGGCCTGGGGAGCCGCCTCATTGCCTGGGGTGCGCAAGTCCCCGCGACTCGGCCCCAGCCGGGCCGAGAATGGGCCGAATTCTGCGCCCGGCCTTAGGGACCCCCCCCCCAGCCACCCCACGGGGACACGGAGCCCGCTGGGGGCACCCCAGGCCCTCTGCCAGCCCCGGGGCTCATCCTCGACTCCGAGCTCGACAGACCCATTCTGGATTTTTTATGCAATTCCATAATTTTTATGTGCACTACATCCTGTTCTCTAAATCTGTTCTCTTCCCAGAGACAACCAACAACACACGGTTAAAGCCAGCCTAGATCAGCAATGTTCCCACTGCCAAGTTGCAAGTGCCGCCGTTAGCCAGGGAGAAGACAGGAAACTGTGTCCTAACCACCACAAGTAAGGTAGTTTATGTCAGGTTAGTACAACTCATCTAAAATTTGTATTTATCTTATTAAGTTTGTTAACATGGAGACCAGAGAAGTGTTTTCCACATGCTGAAGTGGTCTTACGGATTTGTGTTATGCACAGCTCTAGCTCATCGACAAGACCAGGTCATACAGCAGGCTTTTCACAAAGAAATCTAAGCTACTACTTCCATTAAATCCCTTTTTTCACTATACTCATTCTGATCTACAAGAAGTAAGTTTAAGTTTGTTATTGTTGTAAGTTTGTTAAGTTTGTACATTTTAGGCATTATTATCCCATTATTTAAACTCCGCAGGGACTGGAGCTGAGGCAAAAAGGGGAACAAAACACCAGTTTCTCTAACCATTCCTTCAACTTGCAGTGGGCCACAGAAGGCCGATTCCTCACTGTGCTGCTGCTGTCAACACTGTACACTGAAAACCAGTGGCAAGACACGTGCTTCCCCATCCACTAACAGAGCTGCATAAAGCAATAAAGCCAAGGGGAAGACATCTCCATCATAAATCTAAACATTCCTACCTGCTGATAACCTGTATAGGCTTCACTGCTATGGGAATTGCTATTCTTTATGTATAGGCACATAAAAAAATGTCATTAGAAGGAAATACTTTGAAGTAAAATGATAGGGGATACGTGCATCCTGCTACTATTCTCAGTGATGGAATGACTTTCCTAAAGGCTAGAAGTCTGTTATGAACTAAAAGGTTTGTGGTGAACAAACTCAGTCACCTGTATTGTGTTGCAGAACCTACTTAAATAGCTTCTGGAAAGCTACGTGGTGGAGGATAAAGAAATGCTCTCTGAAAACTGTGTTTGTTCCAGCTGAGTTTGTGCAACATCAGGCAAGTCCCTTGGCCCAAGCTTTTCACAGGTGGTCCCTACAGTTTGCATTTTCAATGTGCTTGAGAACAGTATGGGGCTGATTTTCCGAAGTGCTAATCATTCATGGTAGTAATTAAGATGAATGATAGGAGCTCAGAGGATCAAATGCTAAATGGTGTTAGGAGCTCACACTGTGTAGGAACAGGAAATCTCAGTTTGGGCTGTGCTAGTGCTTCATTTATCCCCAGTGTTTTTGTGGGAATCTAATATTGCCTCAAGGGTTTGTGAATATACATTTATTAATGTCTGTAGAACAGACTGCTAAAGCAGCATAGTGGAAAAGCAGAAGGCAAACCATTCAGTAACCATTACACAGCATGCATATAGTGGAAATTTTTTGGGGATATCATAACGGGTCTAAAACTATACTACTGCAGACATACAAGTATTTGCTGAGGCTGCCTGCAAAAAGGGATTCCAACAGGCTAGCCCTACTTTAGTTTACAAAAAAAGCAGTTATAAGATTTTCTGGTATTTCTGATACAGACATCTGCTCATTAAGATTTACTTGCTGTAGTTCACCGATGCATTAGCAGACTGAAATAATGGTTTTTCTTTAGATGAAGTTACTCCAGATTAAAGCATATATCTATTCAGAGCAATAATAGTCATTTGGTCCATCTCCTGACCATACTGAGGTCTTCTAAGGAGACTAGGGTACTTTTCCATAAGCATGGAGACTTACCTGCTGTTATCTTAATTTTATGACATTAACTTCATTATTTAGCTTTTTTTTGTTGTTGATTTCTAACTTTCAGAACATACTATGTACCCCCACAATGAAATGCTTGTGGCATCTCTCAGTTCATTTATTTTTTGTAGAATTACACTTTTTCCTTCCCAGAGGGGATAGAAGAAAAAGGAAGGGAGTGAGGAGCAGGCTGTAAGTTCAGTATTATAAGTCACACTATAGAAAGCCATCTATTTGTTGCTAGAGCTACTTTTCTTTGCTCATTACTGTTTCAAAAGCCTTCTATAAGTTAGCTATAGCTCATAAATTTTACTGTTAAACCACAAACCTTGTTATAACATTGAGGAACTAACAGTGTTCTAGATAGAATAAAATTTGTGATCAATATTCACATCAAAAGCTCAACTCAAAAAAAACCATTTGACTTAAGTTACATATGTACCTTAAATATGAACATATAACAAAAGTATGAATATAACAGAAAACTCTTTAGGGATCACAGCCAGCACCAAAATTCTATATTTAACAAGCAATAACACAAGTAATACTTCTAGCTAGTTCTTATTCTAGGTGTACCATTGTGATCCCATACTAGCCATATATCCTACACTAGCCACAGGTAGGATACTGCCCTTTTTTTCCTTAAAATTCTTGAAAGGAAACAAACACCCCACTTTTATTCCTAGTTTACTGCCATTTCCTTATTCTTGGGTAGGCTGTTGAAGGGCAAGTGATGCTTTTGAGAGCCTTGATGCCCATCACATGCTGCAGTTATTAACATTCCTAGTAACCTTGTGGAGGCACTGCGTTTTTTCCCTAGCACATACAAGCCCTCATTATTAGGAACACTCACAGAGCCATTAAAGCACTTCTGCTCTTAGAAAAAACCATTCAACAGTATTAGACAACTCTACAAAAATTGCTCTCCTATTAATACTTTTTTTAAACATCCTGTACTTAGCAATTAACATAACCTGCTAACATAGCTATTAAAAAAAAAAGCAAAAATCCTACAGTGGACCACACTTACCAGACAGAAACAACCTCTTGTTTCCCAATCCTTACTGTATATAAGCAGCAGCTGTTTGCCATTGCCAAATTTATAGGAGCAGCCTCCAGCTCCCTGTGCTGAGGAGGTTTATATAAAAGGGCCTCTGTAGGGAGGGGTGGCCACTTCAGGAGGGGAGGTGGTGGTTGGGTCTCCTTGGGTGGCTGGGGGATGGCTGTCCTGTAGAGAGGCTACTGTGAAAACTTTGTAGCAGTTAAGTTTTTATATATTAAGTTGATTTTAAAAAATGTTTTTTTTAAAAAAAACTCATTTTTTTATGTATGTTTGTTAATAGCAGACTATTTTTTATACTGCTTTAAGGCTTTGCCATATATGAATATATTTGCTTAGGTAAAGGCTTGTCTTAATTCTTCAGCATACTCTTTAAGGTTTCAGTAGTAGCAAGGAGTTTTATTTCTATCCTGTACTTTCCTGCTTAGCTTTTACAGTTATTCTATGCAACTTCCTATGTTGTTCTGTTTTGATAACTTTTCTACAACCATTTGTTTCTGAATCTTTAACTAGTACTAAGGGTTATGTGGGAGTCTAGCTCATAGTCTGTATTTGTTTTTTCCTTTGTGTGCTCTTAGACCCCCTTTGCAGTTAGTGTCTCTGGGGCTTGTTGCCTAGCTGTGTATGTATCTTTCTATTCTATTTCTAGTCTATTCTACTTTTCTGTGCTTTAGGTGGGAAGGAGAGGGGGAAAAAAAGTACCCCTTAAACTGCAGAAAGTGTTTGTGGAGAAGGAGAGTTTTATTCAGGAGTTCAAATGCTGGGGGTTAGGGAGGGAGGCTTTTGCTTTCTTCATTGAATACAGAAAGGTGTAAGTGTGTCCTTTTTAGTAAGCCTCATGCGCTGTGAGGGCTCCCTGGAATGCAGTCTGCAGGAGATGGTTGCTGGTTGCTTGGCTGCAGGGGCTGGCAATGCAGGGAGGTTCAGCCCTGCGGCCGAGCTGGTCTGTAAAGAGCTGCGGCTGGAAGGCACTGTCTGGGGCTCTTCCTATGCCCTGGCTTCTGCTCTGCTGGCTTTAGTGCTTGTCTGATACCCCAGGCATCTAATTCAAGCAATTAAACTAAGAGAAGTGCTTATATTTTTGTTATTAGTTAGCTGAAAAGAGGAAAATTTGAAGTCGGTGTAGGGCTAGAAGTGAGAGCACAGGATGAGCATGAGACCCCAAAAGGAGCAGCCATTTGGGTGCTCAGCTGCAGGCAGAACTTCAAAAAGTGAAGTGCAGGCTGCCAGAATGGGCTCCCCAACTCTTCTGTGGCCTTTCCTGTGGGACCTGCTGCAAGTGGCTGCTCCTGGCAAATCAGAGCTGCATCTTGCGCTCACACAGGCAAATGCTCTCCAGGATCAGAGCTGCTTTTCATTCTGCTAGAAGCAGCTGAGCAGGTTTGAACTTTTAAAATAGCTAATATCCACTTCAATGAGCACACAGCACATATGATGGGAGTATTTTAACATATGTAATGGCTTGTACTGTAATATCTGAAAGCTGTATACAGCTGGGCTGTCTCTTAGAGGTGTATTCTTAGTTGCCTGGCAGAAGGTCTTTCACTTAGGCCTGCCTAAGATTTGTTCTTCTAAACATATTGGCTCTCAGCTTATCTGCAGGCTTGTTCTAGCTGAGTTTTTATAGCTTGAATTGATAATAAGCAATAATTAAAACAATGTTTCTGTATTATTGTGCTTTGAGCTAGTAAAGGAGCATGAATTTAGGTGTTTCTCACTGTTAAAAAACAGTAAGTTTAGTGAAAGTGGTACTTAGATCATGTGCATATGTTTGATATTAATCCAGTGGATTTGGATGGGTAAAATGAGTAGGTAGGAATTAACTGTTATCTATGACTTATTTGCTTAAGTGCTCCAAAAGATTGGAGGGTTAGTAAGCCATTAGTTCTTTAGTTTCTGTTTTGTTGTTGCTGATGGATAAAACAATAAATCAGCTTGGATCCATGTGTGGCTCAGATGAACTTTTCAGATCTCCACACAGCTAAAGTCACTGCTTCACTCCTGCATCTCCTGAATGTTGGGTTGTTAGTTTCTCTACTCATTTTTTTCCCCCTCAGTTTGCTTATTTCAATCAAATGCAAAACAGGTAATTAGTTTATGCAGCTGAAAAAAGTGCCCCTACTTTTCCTAGCAATGTACCCACAATAAGACTGGAGTTCATTTTTATGCCTTGTTAAAAGTTATCCTCAAGCTTTGCTCTTGAGCTAAATGTTGGTGACTTGGTGTCCAGAACATGGACATAATATGCATGCAGAAATAAGAACAGTCTGGTAATTTCTAGGTTTTCTATGTTCCAGCAGACATGCACTGATACTTGCTAAGAAATTACAAACATTTCTGCAAAATACTTTCTAGACAAATGTTTTTAGCAATTTGAAATTTGTTTGTGGCACTTACCTCTATAAGATGTCCAAGTGCTCAGGAGAGATTCTGGTTTTGTCTGGCTGAAGCAAGTCCATGCTTTACTGGAAGTAGATGTGTGCAGTAGGTCTGGTAATTACTGTGTTCTTGAAGTGAATCTGCTGCCTTCTTGCTTGCAGAGTGGTGCTGGTAAGGGAGGATTTGTCCCCTTTCTCAGCAAGAGGAAGAAAGGAAGCAGGAAAAGATGTTAGGAGTCAATTCTAAGAATACCCTTCAATGGATGAAATGGACACTGGAGTAGAAAAAGCTGCTCTTCTGGGTAAATTCATGGCTTAGATATTTCTATTACCATTGCAGAAATGTCTTCTTGCATTAGGTATCATACAGCTAGAGGGCAAAGGTGCTCCTTGCCTCAGGTGGCTGCACGCGCTTATCTTGTCAGATACAGTCACAAGCAGATGGTTGCAAGGAAATGAGCTACACATATCTCAGCGTGAAGGGCATTTGTGTTGGCACTCCAACTGTTTAATCATTGTCAAGCCTTGTTTATGGGCTCTGCGTTGTTGCAGGAGCCTGGAGAATGAGGGCTGTGTGTATTTGTGTCCCACAAATAGCCCATGTGTGAGGGAGAGCATGGGAGAGAACAAAACACGCTTGTCCGAAGAGCCACAGGAGTGGTGAGGGCAGGGCAGAGGGAAGGAGGATGTGTTTGGTAGGATTATGAATGGAGGGAGTTCAAAGAAGGGTGCAGCAGTGGCAAACTTAAGCTGAGAGTTGCAGTTGGGTGCCAGGGTGCTAGGGATGACCTGTGAAGGATAGCTGGGCTATTGCCAGAGCCTTGGACCCAGACATTAGAGAAGGCTTTTCTGGGAGGATGTTGTACATGTTCAGCTAAGAATACTTTAAATAGTGCTGGTTTCAAGCTCTGATTTCAAAACATTCCTGTTCTGATTTACTGCAGGACAAATATTGGTGCTACTTTGTACCTTTTTCACAATTACTACTTCTGCAGTTGGTAAGCTACTTTAAATGTCTAAATCCTGCATGTATCCTGATTTAGAAATGCTTTGATCTGATGCAGTACTGAGTTACTGCTACTGGAAGTGTATTTCCTTGCTTTGAAGAAAACTATTGTGACTGTCAACAGCAGGACTGCTAAATGCTGTTAAAAACAAAACTAGCTTTTTTTCTAACCATAGCACATTATTACATCAGTCCTACTGTAAAACTGAGAAACTCTAAAATTGAGAAACACAGACGTGTTCAAGACAGTAATAGGTGTGAGAAGGAGACACAAAGCAGTGCTAGATGCTAATAGACACATCCCCAAATTCGAGAGCACTGTTTGAGAGGACTGGATTTGCTTGGAAAGCCCAAGTCAAAGCCTGTTATGGTGGGGAAGGAGGGGCAGAATGCAATTTTCAAAAGAAACAGTCAATTCACTAGAACAAAAGAATTAAAATAGTGAGTGGAAGTGGCCGTTTATTCAGACTAAGGGTTGCCCCCTTGGGAAATGTTTCTGCTGTGTCTTGGCTAGTGGTGGGGAAGGCCAGTCTGTCTATTGGATTGTGGAGCCTCTGGTTAGGTGCAAATCATAACCCTGACTTAGCACAGTTACTTGGGATGTAAGTTATAACCCTCATCTAGCTGGTGTAAGTGGCTGTGCTGACCGGGAAAATGGCTTAAAGGAAGGATAAATGGTGTAGCTGTTACTGCAGGAGCCAGTGAAATAGGAACTCCTGGATTCCCGGGGAAAGCTTTTGACTTGAGGAACTGGTCTTGGTTGTCTTTACTCCTAGCTCCTTTTAATGTTAAAGGATGGGCACCACAGAGCTTTGCTGCACTTGTTCTAGTTATAACTTTCCTGCTTTTTTCTAATAAGTTGAAATGATAATTTAAATACAATTATATGTGCTTTGGGAAAGAAGCAACTGTTGGACACACAAAGCCTCATCTACAGCAAGTGTCCAAAAGTTGCATCTTTCCCAATACCGACTTCCCAATTCCCAACTTCTTTCACATTTACCTGGGAGAGTGTTTGCCTTGAAGGGCTGCCCGGCAAAATGGGTAAGATGCAGCTGGGTGTTCCTTTTGTGTGTCACTTTCTTCATTTTAACATTATATAGCATATTTGGTGAATTGAGCAGAAACTCCAGTCCCACCCCATCTGGTATTACCATTTATTTTTGGTGTGACCTTCTATACTGAAGGCAATTCACTAGTTACATGCAGGTTTCATTTTTACTTCTGCTTGCATTTTGAGTGTGCTGAATATGAAATTAATGAATTAGGTTGAGTAGTTCCCAGCTGAGACACTCTGTGGAGTGTTCAGAAGCTGTTGATGCTGTAATCTTTTGAGCTTGTATTAACTAATGGAGGAGATAGTAATTAAAAGTGGATATGCAGAGACTTTAAATAAAACCTCAATGTTTCTCATCCTGCAAAGCTGCTCACTCACAGGGGGAGATTCCCTTGGGGTAGGAGCAAAACCAAGTGGCACGAAATAGAGAATTGTGAGGCAGGAACCCAAGTTTCTGCTCCTTGCTCTGCTTTCTGGTAGACCACTTCAGTTTAGCTTCTCAGTGGTTCTTGTGGGAAGCTAATTTTGCACATTTTAAGTACATTCACCTTAAAACACAGTGTGTACTTTTGCCAGAAAATCTACTGTACATTCTTGTGTAGTTTTTAGCAGCCCTGTTCTGTACATTCTGCAGCTTCCTTAGTCAAAGTTCCTGCAGTCTGTGGACCTAACACTCTAATTTCCAAACCAAAGTTTCTAAATCCAAGTTGCAAAATATTTTGTATTTAAAATATTCTACTACATTGGTGTTTTGCTAAATCTGCATTTCTATATAAATGGGGAGGGAGTCTTGAAAGATTTCTTCTGTAAAGCTGTTCCACTATTTCACATGTGCTAGTGCCTGTAAACTAACTTGTAATACTGCCTGAAATGAATTAAGTTTCATATGTACAAGAAGCAAAACTGCTAGAATTCATGAAATAGTTTCCTTCTAAAACATGACTGTATTACATTGGTGTGTTTACCTTCCTGTGGTGTGCTGGGGAACCTGAAGCTTTATTCAGATGGGAATATTCTAACACTGCCTGATCATAAAAAATACCAAGGTCTTATTTACAGCAAAAAGTTCCAATGTGCTTTTCCTAATTATGTAGAAAAGTTACAGTGTCTCTTTAATGCTAGAGTGAGTTTCCGCTGGAGAGCAAACTACTTATTGCTTTAATTTGAAAGCCTCTATATTTAGAGCCGGAAAGAGTCCAATATTTGAGTCCTTCCAGATTGTAATGTCAACAAGGTGAAATCTCAGCCCTTTTAGTGCTGCAAATTGGCTTGTGCTCAGGGGGCCTTAGAGCCTGAAGGCTCTGTGGCTCCAAGTGATGGATGGTTGTGCAGTTGGATAAATTGTGTTCCTTTTGAGATAAATAAAATGTAGTGCTTGTTATGCTGAATGTGTAATCCTTGATGCTGAGTAGGATTCTGTCCATGTTTTAGCTCCTCTTTCCTGAGGGCCACTGCTTAAAGCTTGTGGGACAACAAATGCTGTGGGCAACTAAGACTTGCAGAGACACAGCAAGTTTCTAGGTTAGTTTCATCCTTTCTGGACTCTCCTGACTGTCAATACAGGGATAACAGATTGGCCAGGTCTGCACGTCTGAATTCAGTGGTACCTGTGACATGGATAAATGTAGCGGCATTGGCATAAGGACAGGTATGTTTGTCCCCTGGTTGAGGGATGTCCTCATTCATTAATTCAACCACACCAATAATATGAATTTGCGCTTACAGGCCTTGCAAACTCATGTGACTTCTCCTCCACTTCTCTCTTTTTGCTCCAGTGTCTGATTTGAAGATCAAATTTTGTTGATAAAACTGGTAAAGAAATGACCAATGTGCAATTAGGTCCTCAGTGGTAAGGATACGTATTGGAACCCCTGTGGTGATGAAAATAAGTACTTCATACATTGTTGCTTTGGAGGTCTTTGCTACATGGTGTTAAGTAGTGGGCAGAGGAAAATGAAATAATTTGTCTATATACTTTATATATGAATAACTTAATTTTTCAATTTTATTGAATAAAAGAAAGCCCAAGATGGAGTGCATTGAGCCTTTCATATAAGTTTTATTCCAGTGTTTCAAATTAGTGTTTCTGGAGTTATGTTTGGCTTATTGGGGAAAAACTCAAGGATAGTCACGGCGGGGAAAGTTGCAGGCAAGCTTGAGCCTGGTTATTAGCAGCAAGTGTGTGATTGATGCCCTGGGGATCGTGCTGCAGTGAGGTGCTATTCCAAACAGCTGTGCTCCAGGCAGCAAAGCTGGCTGCATGATTTGGAAGCACTTGTTTCATTAAGCGCTGGTTGGTAGAGAGGTGCCTCTTGCTAGGAAGCTTTCCTGCTCACAAAACGCACGCAGAGGCGTTAGCTAAAGGAGTGGACTTCTTGGCAGAGATTTTTATTCATAAACTGAGGCTTGAATGCTGAATGAATGGAGCTGCCTGAAGTAATTGGCTAGCAGTTGATTGCAGAAGAGGCTGCTAAAACCTTGCAGTTCTCAAGGAGAACTCGCAGCAGGGGTTATATAGGGCCTGTTAGTGGTTTCTTTTAGGAAAGGAGCAATTCTGATTCAATAATTGTGTTTTGGGCCCATTCAGCTGGGATGGTTAATGTTCCTGACCTCTCCTCTGAGCCTCCATGCAGGGAATGGGAGCATCCCTTCCAGGAAGCTGGAATGGGGACAGCTGAAATGGGACATGTGAATGCAGATTCAGGATCTTTTCAGTGGATGTTGGGTGGATTCAAGTGATTAAGCAAGATCCTTGGTAGAAGGACAGGGAGAAAATCCAGAATTTAGTGAAATTCTTCTAACATACTTTGTGTCAAATGTGAATGTTTGGAAAAATGCTATATAATAGACTGGTTAAACTTTCCTATTGAATGAACCCAGCCTGAGCCTGTACATGTCTTAGCTGTTCAGGGACATTTATGTAAGTATATGTATAACTGTGTGCACTTTGCAGATATTTTATGTTTCTGAACCAGGCTCCCAGGATGTTTGGTCACTTGGCTGGGAATCCTGGTTAAACTTGCTATGACCTTTAGTCCTGTGGGGTGTTTTAATGACTTGTTCCTGAAGAGTTTTTCCCTTGTGAGACATAGATAAGTGATTTGTACTTCCTGTTGCCTTTTTTAAAAGGGAATACTCCAGATGCTTACTGTTAATACAGGAATATAATATATATACCCATTCCTTTGAGATAAGCAGATGGGAACTGGGTAGTTAATCCTTCAGTGCTGTGTTTCCTGAAGAAACAGGCGATAAACAGGTGGATTAAACTCCATGCTTAGCTTGCTGCAATTAATCTGTTGTAGCATCACTGCCAGCTGAAGATGGATAGTGTTGGTTTATATTGTTGATTGGCTGTAATCTTCTTGCATCTAATCAATAAGCTGAAACCATTATAGCTTTTTATTCCTATTAGAAACCATTTGTAATATTTTTATGGCAGGAAGAATGAGGCTTATGGAGTTTATTTTCTCCATACAGAAGGAGAACAGAAGACAGCGAAAGCTTGGATATTTCTATCCTAGGGTTTTGCTGTAAATATAGTATGTGACTTAAGTGGAGATGGTCGAAACAGCTTCACTACAAATGCTGCATCAGGTGACTTTCAGCTTTCAAGAAATAGTTGAATTCAACTGAGGGATAAAACATTTGAAATGGGTTTCCAGATGGCCAGGGGACTGGGAACTCAGGTGGGTCTCTGGTTCTTTAGTTTGCTACCTCACTGGCTTGAACTGTTGACATGGAGTTGACAAGGACTCAGTTACCTGTTTTATGGAGCCTAAAGGGATTCCTATGAGGAGAGAAAATGGGACTGTTGCTTTTTTGTACAAGAGCACAAGCTCTTCCTGATCCAGCTGGAGGAATGTTCCTGTTGATGTTCCCTTGTTCCCTCTTCAAGTGGTGGTCTTGCCTGTGTGCGAGGTCCCTTAGAGAGCAGACAGCTGCTTTGTACCCTGTATAAAGGTACATGGGGGCAGGTTTGAAGGGCTAGCACCTCAAAATGTAATGATATCGTGTCATGCAACTTCAGTCTGTGTGGGAGAGAATAAATAGAACATGAAATAATGTTTAGCTGGGAAATGCATGGTGCTCATAATGAGGACAGTATGTGATAATAAAATTAAAGCACTGTGCTGAGGAAAGTTACAGATAATCAGTGGTTCTTCTGTATACAGTGTCGTCTGTGCAGGTGAGATTGCCAGATGGCCCAGGCAAAGTTGCATAGATCCCAGCAAAATAAATGACACTTCTTGCACTGGAAGTCATGAACAAGCAGCAATAGTCATTACGAGTTGTTTTAGAGTCTTCAAAAACATAATGGATTTCAGCCCAATCTCTTCCTGCCAGGGAAGGAGATGCCAGCATCTTAAGGCCTGACAGAACTTATGTCTGAGGGTATTTAACTGTTGAATTCATCATTAAGCAACTGTAACAACCCAAGTTCTCATTTGCAGAAAGTTGTAAATTCATCTATTGAGTAGAAACCCTCTAAACAGACAGACATGAATAGAAATTTCAGATATAAGGAAGGATATATATAACTGGAGTTTTGAAAAGCTGCCAGGACCTTAGAGATGAAAGAACTAAGACTGAAATCCTTATTCCCTAGATAGCTGTATAGCATCAAAAGGCAGATTATATTGATTTTTCTTCTGACTTTGAGAAAACATTTGCTCTTAATGATGAAGTGAGATCTTTTTTTTTATTCTAAAGATCTGTACTTTAATGAGCTGCATACATTATCTCTTACATTATCACTTGATTGCACTTGCCAGGAAATTACCAAGATGAAACCATTTGAAATTACACATACCAAGGAGGAGACTTGCACAATTCAGTTATAATAATCTGTGAAAGAAGGTATTTTAGATTTAAAAAAAAGTATCAAATCATGCTTTTAACATGGCTGTTGTGTGCGATAGGCTTGTGATTTCAATTTTGTAGCTTTTGAAGTTTTTAAGAAATAACTGAGTAACTACAAAGGTGCTGCTTGGTAGTCCCCGCAGGCACTTCAACCTCCTCCCTGTTGATGCTTTTGGGAATGTTGTCCTGGTGGAGCTGGCAGCGTGGATGTGACACAGAAGCTCTGCAGGGAGGCAGCAGAAGCCAGGCAAGACCAAAACCAGCCCCTGAGAGGTAGGACAAGGGAGAAGGTGAGACTGTGGTGGCTGCTTGGCCTCCAGCTGGACTCTGCTGCTGGTCACAGCCCTCTGAGCACTGCCATTGAGCCAATTCCCTGCCACCTCTGTGCGCTCATCTGGCCCACACTTCCCTGGATGTGGGCCTCTGGGTGCAGAGATGTGCTTGGGAGCGCAAGCTGCTCTTGCAGGAGGTCAGTGTGGGCACTGCAGTGCAAGCAAGCAGCTTTGGGGAAGGAAATGGCTAGTGGGGCAGCCAAGTGCCCTGCTGCAGGGGACAGATGGTGGTGATTCACTTCACAGATCAAAGTAACTACCAGGGACACAAGCAATATCAGAGTCTCTGTGGCAATAACTGATATTTTGGGAATGAATGTCCAAGCAGCTGACTTCAAATCTTGTTTAGGTACCTAGAGGTTAAGTCTTTTTAATAGGTGTGGCTCTGTTACTCATTGCAACCAGGTAGACTGGGTCCTTTTTAGTATCTTAGTCTGGTAACTGCTTGTGGTCCTTTCCTGTGACTCTCATATGTCACTGAAACTAAGTGGTGCCACTTGACACTTCTCCTTGTCAGAGTCTGTTATTCCTTTGCCTCTGCCAAAGTGCCCTGAGCGCAGGAACCAAATGAGCCCAATGGTGGTGGCAGCTGCATGTTGTCTGGGTGCCAGGCCAGGCAGTTTGGGAGCACAGAGCATTCCCAAAGCTGCTGGAGCGGCTCTGCTGTGAGATCCAAAGCCACAGACCCCTTTTGGTTGGGATTCTGCATCAGAGCTTTGCCACGTGCACGAAAAGGGGTCTCAGGACATTGTTCTCCCTGAATATCTCCATCCATCCTACCCAGGAGCTGTCCTGTAGTAACTCACACAGGGTCAGGAACAGTGTTGCTTTATTTCAGCGTGACGATGTGCCCAGTAAGATGCTACTCTTGTCTCCAAGGTCTCTGTCTCTCTGGTGCACAAAGCAGGGAAGCAAATTGTGCCCATGTCTTCCTGTCACTAGAAAGGTGACAGGAGTGGCACACCCATTGAGGGCTGAATGATGTTAAGTGGATTATTAATAACATACAGCAAGGATGTCCCTGGCTTCCAAGTGCTTTATTACACCAAGGCTAGAACATGGTGGCGAAATGCACTGAGAATTAATATGATGGCAGTATAAAAGTATCTGTGGTGTGCCAAAGTTCCTAAAGAGACTGTAGGAGAAAGGTAATAACTAGGAAAAGGAGCGAGACCTGCTTGTTCCTGCCCTTGGACTTGCTGTCAGTGTGTGATGAAGCACCGTGGCCGACAGGCACTGCTTTGCCAGGGACAGCAGGCCATCTGAGATCCCCAGGTTTATTTTTCTCCTTCTTTTGCCTTTTAATTGACCTATCTTTTAACCTTATGTGTTACACCTGCCTTTAAGCATCACTGTTCAGTTTATCTTGTTTTCTGTAGTTTGAATTAGGCTGAAACTATTCAGCAAAACCCCTCTTTGTTTCTGAGCTTCTTTGCAGCGCAAGCACCTCCCTGGTTTGCAATAGGGAGCCAGACTGAGGTCAGTATTAATGCATTTTGCCTTGTCTGCAAGGAGGGGGAGATGCAGCCAGAAATCTTAACTTCTTTTCTATAAGGCCATTGGAAAATGTCTTAAGCAGACAAACTGCAAGCACCTGTGATGAGAATGTCCCTGGAGTTTGAGAAATCCAGCATTTACTTATTTGTCATTCTTTGTGCTTTATTGTGTGTTTGTGCTGCAACATACTGCACTCATTCAAAAATCCCCAAGCAAATAAAAAACACTGGGCTGCTTTTGCTGGAAGAGTCATTGTTACCTACTGCTCCCACCTGAGCTGGGGAATGGGTCTGAGTTGTGAAAATGTGCTGAATATATGGAACTAGTTACAAGGTGGTTGTAAAAGTGTAATTTCTAGATTGGATTATTTCTTTCTTTTGGAAACATAACAAATGGAGAGGCTCCAGCTCTGAGTAACTGGGGATTAAATTTATAGAACTTCTTTTAGCTTTCTCAGCTCCAACCCCTTTATCTCTGACTGGGGGTCCCTTGTGGTGTTGGGCTGTTTGGCAGCTTTGGGCATTGGGCCAGCAGTTGTTTGTGTCACACTGCGTCTTCTCAGGGCGAGAGTTGCATGTAAAATAAGCGATGTCTTGTCAGGGTGCTTTGGAAGGTTGTACTTTTCGTCCTGGATCAGAGTTGGTTGGAGTAACTAGCCTGGGAATATGGTTATGGATTAACAGGAGTGATGGTAGCTCTGCATTGAGGATGTAGGAAACCTGAGGGAGGTGCTTGTGCCTGTCAGTAGGTTGGATGGGAGGGATTTCAAATAGGCATTTTGTGTTTGTTTGAAGATCAGTCTGTGGAGTTTGTTAGGGAGCATCTTCCAGAGGTTCAAAATAACAAATCAGGATAACAAGTCTATTTAAACAGACTTGTTTATGCCCCATGTGGGGAAAGTGAGAGCTAGGTCTGTGCAAGTGGCTCTTTTTGAGTCTAGAGTGATGCCATTTTTCTGCTGATCAACCTCTGCATTCAACACTTATTTCTAACTGGACTCTGAAAAAGAGCATGAGAAGGAAAGCAACTAATGTATGGCATCAGTGTCTAACTGGAGACCCAGTGTGGGTGTCGTTCCAGGTGCGTTCAGTGGAGACCTGAATGAGTGAAGGTATGTTGCAAGAGAAGACATCTTCCACAAAAGATAATGTCTGCTATAATCAGCAGGTCTGCCAATTATAGCTTGGAATATTGATGCCTGACAGCCTAATTCTCTGTATGAAACTCCCTGTACTGCATGTTACCTGAACTAATTCTTTTGCAATTAAACTTTCTTCCCCAAGGAGTCCTGCTTTCTGTGCAAAGTCTATAGATCCCACAGGCAGGAGCAAGGGGGGAATGCAGAGTGCAGCTAGGGGCTTCAAATGAAACCACAACTGCCCCAGGTCATTTAGGAAGTGCTCTCATGCAGTGGGCAAATGTGGCAGGGTCAGCTGGGCTGGTGCATGCACTGATTGCAGCTGGAGGCTCTGTGCAGGTTGGCAGCTGAACACAAAGCTTAGTGAGGGTTTTGCACTAAGAGTAGGGGGCTCTTAAGCATCTCTTGCTGATGACCCAAATCTAGGTTGGCCTCTGAGCAATGTGGGTATGTGGGGCTGTTGATGGAGTTACTGTGGAGCAGCACTGGGCTGCCTGGGTTCCCAGGATCTGGCATTCCAGGACCCTAGTCTTCAAGGGAACAAAAATAGCTGGGAGTGCCTGGGTATCAGGCAGCAGTGGGTTTTCTGCTCCAGAGTCTGACACAGCCTTTTCCCTGGAGTGGGGAATAAGCTATAGACCTAAACTTCCTTCTAGTTTAGTAGACCTAAGGGTCTATTGGAAAATGACCGGCATCATCTCCTGGGCCTGCAGTGGTGTGTGGGTTACACAGGATGATTTTTGAGTGCTCTACTGCTCTAAATTAAGGGGTGGAACCAGGAGAGGAATGAGACTGATATGAGGCAGGAAGTTCTTGCTGCTGATCCCTTTTGCTGCAAGCGTGAGCACAGGAGTGCTGGCAGATAAGGAGGTTCTGCGTGGGAGGCTGGTGTATTTACAGACAAGAATTACAGTAATAGCTCCGAGGTGCTGTGGCTGCAAACACTAACAGTGCTGCAGGTGACAGGGTGTTACGGGGCTGTTCCTGTGGGCTGCCAAAAGCTCCCAATGGCATTTTTACTTCTCTGCCACTGGAGCAATGTGTGGTATGCCCCATGTCACGACGAGGCCCATGGCCACTACAGTCCCTGCAGCAGGGACATGCGCTTGGCTGATTGCAGGTGACAATTTGCTGGTGTGCAGGCAGCGTTCTGCTTTGTCATACTTGTGTTACAGGGTGGTGCTTAATTCCCTGGGTAACCTGAGTGTGGGACAATAACCCTATCACAGCCTGAACGAGGGCTGGGTACCTGTTTTGGCCCTATGAAGGTTAATAAGTAGCTCAGCACTCAGTAATTTAAGGTGGGAATTTCACACTAGGACCTTTGTATGAATGTGGAGGAGTTTAAGAGGTTTATTGAGTCTCTTATAGCAATAGTAAAACAGAGCCTTAGACAGAAACAATTTAATTGCTTTAGAAAATATGAGACTCTCGTTCTCTGTGGCCCTTCTATCAAAGTTGTTATTTCCTATCATTTTGAAGTATATGACACTTTTACTTCTTGCAGTGAATTCAGTAGTGTATTTTTCTACAGCCTGTAATAGAAGAGTTTTTGAATGGGAATGTAGGCAAGTGTGTTGTAAAAGTGAATCTTGACCTTGTTGATGTCAGTGGAGAAACTTAGTAGAATAAAAGTCCCTTGGACTCTGTCTGGATATATATATATAAAAACACTGTTAAAAATTGTATTCTCTTTTCAGACTGTATGACAACAGTAGATTTTTGGGAGAAATGCTTGGTAGTTGAAGAGTTTTGCAGAAGTTGCACGGTGCATATTTGCACTCTGGTTAAACTCATGTTAGGCTCAGAATTAGATTCCCCCTTGATTTGTTACTATGTAGGAATTCAGTGTTTTGCAACTCGGTGAAGTGGCAAATAAGGCAGAGAAAAGTTGCTGCTGGCAAAACCTGCTGGTTAAACATTCACCAAGTGCAGCAGGTTGTAGCCAAGGATGGAGGGGCTGTCACGTTTCATTTATAATTAAAACATGTAGTTGTGAACGTGCTTGCGTGGTGCTGAACTGTTATTAGGAGTGATCATGATGGCGGTGACCCCCGGTGAGTGCTTGGTGAGCACGTCCTGTCGGGGAAAAACATCTACTGAGGGGAAAATGGTCAAGTCAGAGGACAATTTCCATAGGTTGGTTACAACTAGATGAGCTGTGGTTACTTCTCAACTGATTAGTTTTGGCCACAAACTGAAGCATCAGTTGTTCCACAGGAACTTAAGGAAAAAATTCCTCACAGTGAGGATGCCAGAGCCCTGGAACAGGCTGCCCGGAGAGGTGGTGGAATCTCCTTCTCTGGAGATCTTCCAAACCTGCTTGGATGCAGCCTGTGCCATGTGCTGTAGGTGACCTTGCTTGAGCAGAAAGGTTGGACTGGATGATCTCTAGAGGTCCCTTCCAACCTTAAGGATTCTGTGATTATTAAGAAAAAATCCCAAGTATTGCCCAAGGAAGTCTTCTCCAGACTTCTAATAAAGGCAATGGGGACACAGATTTAGCTGCTTCTAGGATGCTATCTGAGCAATTTAGGAAGAGAAGGGTCTGATGCCCATGCGATGACAGGGACAATGATGTGGGTCTCCATCCCTGTGTGGTTCCAGCTGAATGAGGGCAGGTTATTTGCACAAATGCACATGTTGACAGAACAGTGTCATTTAGTGGATTAACAGGCTTAAGGTGCAAGTCCAGTCCTCACCTGCTACCTGACTTTGTGCACAGTTAGACAAATAACCACCCGTGGGAGCCCCTGCATGTGAGTTTGGCTCCGTAGATGCCCCCTGTTTGCCAGATCTGTTAATTCCTGCAGAAGGGATTGTCCCCACCAGCCCAGAACTGATTTTCCTTATGAGGACCCAAGTTGAGCAGAGCCAGAGGCAATTGCAAACATTAAGCTGGAGATAATTTAGAAGTGAAAGGCAAGTATTGATCTGCGAGTTAGCAAGCCCCATACAGGATTCTTCCTGCTAATGGCAGAAAACATTTGGCCTCCTCCCACGGTCTTAAGTGGAGAGGTGGCTTTAGTCTAAAGATGTCTCAGTCTTGAGCTCGGTCTGAGGTCCTGGAGGTGCCAGTGCTTGATGTATGGCCACTTGCTGTGTGTCAAAAAGACAAATACAGAGGCTTCGAGTGGCTTAAGTAACAGATAAAACATCAGTTTTACAGCAGGAGACTTATAATCAATACAGAAAGCCAGAAAACAATCTTGTGATTCAAGCAGTGACTGTCAGAGCAGGAACTCGGAGCACAGCTAGGCTGTCTCTTTATGGAGAAATTTTCAGCTGCTTTTGGCCCTGCTGATTTCGGGAGCGGGGGGGTTTGTTGAAGGATTTTGCCATGCTGTAAATCTGCTGGAAGCCTTATTCTTAAAGCCAGTGAATGAAATGAATCCTTTACCCTTTGTGAGGATGTTAAGTTGTACCTGTTGTTTGGGGGCTTGGGTGATGTGAAGTTTCTGGGTTCTCTCTCTCAGTTTTATCTTAACCATTAACTGCATTAAGCTTGCCTCTGAATACATTAAAGTTGCAGATCCTGCCTTTACCGGTGAAACCCTTTTGTTATCCATCAATGAGAATATTCCCCTCTGATTACAATTAGCAGAAAATGATTTTCTCCATGTCTTCAAGGCTGTATTCTTTTTAAAGAATACATATGTATATACATGTGCACACCTTCCTATCCCTTTCAGTCAGATCAGTATCATGTAATATAGAAGGAATGTGTGAATATGTGCGTGTATATATTAAATATCTGCACAAACTACTTTGTTAATGTATAATAGCCATGTTTATGCATACTGTCCCTGAAGGATTATTGCTTTTCTCACTGCCTGTTTTTCAAGTACTTCCAAAATGCCTCAAACTTGCATGGCCTGGGGGGCTGCCCAACATAGAATGGAAGCAGATCCAAACAGCCTCTTGGTGGCTTTTGCTGCTTGTCCTGTGGCTCTGTCAGTGGTTGCTCGGTGTCGGGAGAGACCTGTGTGTGTGTCAGGAGTTAGCTTTGCTCCTGTGATGGAGTTTAGGTGCTCCTTCCTTTTCAGATACCATTTGCATTAAGAACATTTAAAAAGCTTTTCTAGGACTTGTGTAATGCCAAGGGCTGAGATGTGAGCTTTCCTTTTCTCATCAGTTTTTGTTTGCAAGTAGGACCAACATTTTTCTAATAAAAATGTGTCCCTATTGAGTTTTGTGCTAAGAGAAATGACTATTGGAATGATACATCATAGATTTGCATTCTGACAACTCGAGCTTTGTCACTGAGAATAGCAGAAAATTAGTAATCAGTAGTGGGAGTCTAGCATTGTATTTCTCCAGCTGTTGTGCAAAATAATTTTGTGCATATCTGGTAGAAACAATTAGTGAAATAACAAGGAATAAAAATTAGGCAATGCTGCTGCAGGATTTGAGAAGAACAGTAGGCAGAAACTGATGGATGCTTTTGGTTTATTGCCACTCATGTAAATGACAATCTGAAAAACCTGTCACTGAGAGAATTGTACTTATTAGCCTGAAACCTGTGACAGATGAAGCATAACAGAGGAGCTGGCGGCTCCAAGGTAAGTGCAGGGAACGTGAGGCTGGCTGTTCGACAAGCTTTAAGCTGGTGTGTGTATGACAGCATTCATTTGGCTGGATAGAAATACTAATGCTGTGAAGTTCCAGCTATTTGCTATGCAAGATCCCTCTGAGGGATGGAGCTCTATCGATGGCAGCTCTAATAACCCCTCTGGACAGGAGATGGTCCCTTTTTCATCTTTATAGCATGTTTTGTGCTCTAGTAAGCTGGCTTCAGCAGCAGTGTAAGGTGGTGCTTTTAGATGTTCTGGGCGCTTGAGAGTTATTTCTGCTTAAATAAAGGTTCTGCACAATGAGCTGCTAAAAACAAGTTCCCTTGATGCCAGTCTCGTGTGCTCTGCTCTCTCCAGCCCTTTAGCTTCACTGGAAGAGCTGAAACTCTGATTCTGCCCCAGCTGATAGCAGTTGAAAGCATTGCATGTGTCAAGGAAATGCGATGAACTAACGAAGCCAAAATATGTCCTTTATAAACAAAGCCATGAAAAGAATTTGTCTTCCAGCTTATCTGGATTGTACCATGTGGGACCATATGTCATTTGACCTTTGGCTAAATAAATTCAGTTGCAAGGAAAACAAGTTCAGAAAGTGGATCAAGTTGCGACACAGTCTGGGTTAGATAAATCAACAGACTTTGGGGTTATTTTCTGCAATGTTCTTGCAACAGTGTATTAGCTTGTGCTCTCTGCAGTGTTTTCTCTAGGGCTGCGTCACCCTGTTTCAGTGCATAGGTGGTTTGAGGTTATTTGTGTGCACTTGGTTTGCTCGCTTGGGATAAATGTGGCCCAAACGGGTGAACAGCATCGTGTGGCTGCAACCCATGTAGTCAGCACTGAGACTGCAGAGGATGCTGCTTGGGAGGATTTTATAGTGCAGAGGTAGCCCTGGGAACTAGGGACAAGCTCATCTTTTATGTTAATGCTGCTCCACATCCCTAGTCTGACGTGGCTTGTGGGATCCCAATGAAAACCCTGCAAAAGGCCTGGTCTAGCCTGGCGGTTTTGCCTCTGGATGGGGCTCTGTGCTGGCATGCCGAGCGCTCCGTATGTCTGTTTGCTGCCGGAGCCCTGAGTGCCCATGTTGTAGTGGGTGAGAAATGTGGTTGGGATGTCGCTCACCTTTTAAAAGCAGGAAAAAAATAGGCAGAATTTGCTGGCTTTTGCTGTGTTTTTAATTAATATGTCATTTTCACACTTTTCATTGTATTTATGGTTTTTGTCTGCAGCTGTGTTTAATCTGATTTCATTCTGCTTTGCTATCAAAGCAAAGCTTGTCACAAGCAAACCTGATGCTGTGTTAATACAATTTAAGGCCCCCAAAGGGGGCTGTGTAATTTTGAGCTTCTAACAGAGAAGAAAAGTCCTAATCAGTTCCAAGTGGTGGGAGGAAAGATCTTCCCTAAAGAGAAACCTGGTGGTCATCAGTAAGAGAAGGTGCTGTAAGGAAACCTAGGCACCCTGGATATTCTCCTTCCTTTGAGTTTGTCCAGAGCTGCTAGGGGGTTTCTGTGTGTTCCTCTGCTCAGTGATGCTGAGGAGTAGCACGGATTTGGGGGTGTGAATCTCTGGTACCTGTGCATGAGTGTCACTACCTGTTGTCAGTGTGACACTAATCTGCACTGAAGTGCTGTAGCTGGGTGGTTCTTGAAGGGACAAACTGTTACTGGTCATAAGTACTGGCTGCTTTTGAGGAAGTGCTGGTGCACGTTTGTATGCAGAGTGGTTTAAAGCTGGGTCGGATGCTCCCAGTTGCTGCTTAGCTGCTGGGAGGCCCTCCGTGTGAGCAGAGTGGCTGTTGGTGGCTCCACTTTGGGTCACTGTTTACAGGGCTGGTTTTGGGGAAGGTGAAGCTCACTAGTCATCTGCCTTCCTGAGAACTTTGTCCTGTAAACAAAGTCCTCTGCAGGAGAGGCCGAGCTGCGGGGCTGCCCGAGGAGCTCACGAAGGCAGCTCGAGGCCAGGCCCTGCGCTGCACTTGGTGTCTGCGTGGTGGGGGGGGGACAATACAGTGTACTCGGGGACGAGCAGGAGTGTGGGACAGCTTGCCCTGAGCAGGTCTGCCCATGACACAAACCTGGCAGGGGTGGCAGGTACCCTCAGAGGGTGGCCCTGCTGTTCAGAGGGACCTTCAGAGAAGTGGCTCGAACGTAATGAGCTTCAGTGAAGGGAAGGGCAGAGATATTCCGAGATGTCCCTCCTGGGCACAGCCCTAGGGCTGCTGCAGCTGCCTCTGCTTGGAAGGAGGGGTTGGAGGTGATGATCTCCAGAGATCCCGTGTGTTCTGGGCTCCCTGGGTGCAGCCCTGTGCCAAAACCCTCCTGAGAAAGGCAGCAACCAGGGGGGTGCAGTAACAGCTCTAAATGTCATGTGTTGGTGAGCAATCATCTCCACTTAGATTCGTGGCCCTTCATGGCCATTCATGTCCTGAGTGACATTGGCCTGTTGTCCTGCTGCTGATCCTTTCCCTTGGAAAGAAGCCTGGAAGCTTCTTTAGCCAGGTGAGGAGCGTTGCTGTTGGAAGCTGTTCTGCAAGAGTGGACCCGAGGGAGCTGCAGCTGGAACCAGATCCAAGGGAGCTGCTGCTGGGACCTGACCCTGGGAGCTGCTGCATCCAATGTGGTTCCTGCTTTGTTATTCTTCTTTTGGAATGATGTATTAGGATAACAGGTGAATGCAAAACATATCTTTTCTCCCTCTTTATTAATCACACATTTTCAGTGCCAATGAAGAGTATTTCAAGGCTTTGAGGGATGGTGAAGGAACTGGTGCCTGTTCTTGGTCCTCTGGCTGTATTTCCAGGTGCTCCAGCAGGAGGGTGAATGTTGGGAGCAGCCTGGATGTGCTGAATCCGAGTACTTCCCACTAGGTGGCTGCAGTCTGTTGTGAGCTGCTCAAAAGTGTCATTTTGTATTAAATTAGGCTCAAATTTGCAGGAATGCTTGATTAGACGGAAACTCTGGGGTTACCAAGCTCAGCCTGCAGCAGCTGCACCGCTTTGCAGAACCAGCCTGCTGCTTTTCTTGGAAGGACGAGATGCCAGGGGAACTTCTTAGAACTTGTAGGCTCCATGTAGTTAATTTGTGTTAGTCTTCTGCTATGCTGTTCATTAGCAGAGCTCTGCTTAGGTGCCACTTTCCCTCTGTGCTTGTCTCCTGGTAAACTTAGAGGGCAATTTCTTCCCTTGGAAGCAGTGGCCTTGCCAGGATAAGACTTGTGCGCTCCTCATAGGGGACCTGCAAAAAAGTGGCCTTGAATCCCTCCTGCTATTTGGAGCATGTATCTCTGGCATTTGTCCTCTTTGCCATGTGAGCTTTTCCCCTGTATTTGTTGTATTTTCCTCTAGCGAGGATGGGACACAACCCAAGGGCCGTGTGTGGAATGGAGCCACAACCAGGATTCTGCTGCAGACCCGGGCTCCCATTGGTGAGAGCGGCTCTGGCATCTCTTGCTGGCCTGGGATTTAGCTACAGCAGTCCTTTTTTGGATAGAAAATGATTTTCGTACTGTATTTTAAAGTGAAAAGTGATTATTTTCAATCCAGATCTTGTTACTCTGTAACAGTAATCCAGACATTATTACTCTGGTTTTCCTGTATTTTCCCATTACCATTATACCGCAATTCTTGAGCCAAAGAAAACTATCCGGAAGAGGATTTTCTGTCTGTTTTTATTTCTGGATTTGCTGAAGTGACAGTTGCATCTGATGTTTTCCTTAAGTGTGTGAAGTAACTTAGAACTGTGTTCACTGTCCTTTTGTTGAATGACTTCTGATACTTATTTCAAATGAGTCAAAGTGCAAATGAGGACTTAAAATCTCATTAAAGGCCAAGTTGGAATATAGTCAGTCAGAATGAATGTTTGAATGGATAATACTGAGACTTTAATATGTTCTCCTCTGAATTATTAGGAATGAATAAGGAAAACCATCTGGCTACTGCCTGACTACTCAGGCATCCAGTCATCAGAGTTGTTTACTTGTTCCAGAGATTGCCTCCTTGGTGTTTAAATACATAATGCTAATAAAACTTTTAGCTGTTTGCTATAAATCATTACAGAATTGAGCCTTGGCTCTGAATTGAGTTTTTTCCCCTCATTTAGAAAGGTCATTTTTGTCTTTCAAATGAATGAAATTGCAATGATCCAAATCACTTAAGCTTTTAAAAACTGTGATTTTAATATATTTTGGCTGGCTGATGGCATTCTGCTATATATGATGAAAATATACATGCACCCTTTTTTAATTTTTTTAAACTTGAACCCAACTGTGTATGAACAAAGGCTCATATAATTGAAAAGTCAATGAACTTCTGTTAGTGGAAAAAACATGGTTCATCTCAGAGCTGCTGTCCAAATTAGAAAGTTCCAGTCAATGGTGATTGAGTAGATAGAAAGAGAAAATCCTCTTTTTTATCTAATGAATAACTTGCAAAAATGTTTTGAATTTGTGCTCAAAATCTTCCCCCCAAAAGAGGCATTTGTTTAACTATTTTTGCCTTGTGACCAATCTGCTCAATATGACTGGCTCCTGCAGGCAGGATTTGTTGTGGAGCTGAGTGATGCATCATCTAGTGTGGATTGTCATCTGGGAGAGAAGGCAGGGACAGGCTTGCGGAGAGGCCCCTGTCTTGTCACCCATGTGCTCCTCTTTCTCTGTACAGGTGCAGGATCCTGGGTGCTACAATTCATCTGGGTCACCTGAACAGTCATCCTGATGCCAGAACACATCCCTGGGAAGAGGATTTGGGGCTGAATGGACACAATATGACAGAAATTACTTGTTATCCCTATTCTTGGTTGGATAACTGGCTGCAGGTAGGATCAGGGCTAATGCCAGATGTGAAGGTGTTTCATTCTGCCAGGTGCAACCTGGAACATCTTTTCCAGGTGCTCTCATGTTGCTATGCTGCAGGTGTGTCCATCTTTTAGAGGAAATTTTTTTGGGGAATTTCTTAGAGCTTTTGAAGTTCTGGTAGTTATGAGAAAATGAGAAAGAAAATGTGCCTGGAAAGGACCTCCTTGTTTAGTCCCTCTCCCTGCTGAAGGGATGAGGAATTTGTTTAAAAACTAGATGGATTTCTTGTCTATCTCAGAACTGTAGACAAGATTAAGACCCTGGTCCCCAAATTTGTACATCTGCAGCCCCCTGGATATTTTTGGTCACTGCTGTGACTGGGTAAGGGTCTCTTGTCACTAAGATTTAGCTTTGGGCTCAAGGCAGTATTTGATTTTTGCCTCCAAATTAGGCCTCACCCTGTTTCTCCCATTATCCACTGAAACATGGGTAAATTAGAGGAAGGCTGCATCTCTGGGAAGGAAAATGGGGCAGGAAGAGTGGAAAAAGGGGCCTCCAGCAAGCGGGGAGCAGAGCATCTGGCTCAGCTGGGATGTGCTGGGAGCTGAGTCTCTGCCCATGCTTTTCTGCAGCTGGGTGGCAGCATTTCTGCAGCAATCCAACCACACAGCAAGGTAACAGCTTCAAGATTTTCTGGAGGGAAACAGCCCTTATGTTCTAATCTCCTTTGGTTGTGACTGTTTCTTTCAAAGCAGTGCCAAACTCGCAGCATTTCTTAGCTCTGTGCTGTAATGGGGAGTCCTAAAAATGCTGCTGAAAATATCAGTTGATCCAAGATTTCACAATTAGATGTTTCCGTGTTCTTTTTTATTTACCTTTCATGTTAGCAAATCAGACTACTTCAAAGTTGAATTCTTCAAGCTTTAGATTTTTAAGCCATTTGGGTCTTGTCATTTTAATCATCCTGAAAGAATCCTCCCTGTCATCCTTGCTTCATTGTGAAACTATGAGTAGTCAGTCATCCTTTGCACTCTTTATGAGCTCTTTGGGTCCTCGCAATGAAATGTGCTTTGCTGGATAACTTCTAGTTTTGCCTTTGAACTTGTTCCTGTGTTTCTCTTTTTGTGCAATGCAGCTTTTGGAATGGCTGTGGTTTTCTAGGAATGCTGTCTGCTTTAACTTGTAACAGCATAACCAGTGGGGAAATCCTTGTTAACTGAAAGTTTCCCATTAGCAACTCAGTTATAGACCTGGTAATGAGTCAGTTTTTAATCCATGTGGTGTATCATTTTACTACTATCTGATGTCTATCAAAAATGTATTTTATGAAATTAAGCCCAATACCTTGAAGAAATGCAAACATGTTGCCTTCATCACCAGATCAGTGAACTTGTAAGCTATAGCAGGTTTGCTTGAGAGAACTTCTTTCAATAAAACAACATTGTCATTTTTACCTTCTAACTTCTTTTGCTAAGAAGTTAACTTCTTGTGTGATCATCAGGCAGGATACACGTGTCCTCCTGCATTATGAGAAGCAGATCACAGTTGTCTGCTGTACTCTTCCTTATTCAGCATTCCAGGTTTTTATCAACTGTGCATAGCAATGAGCTGTATCTGACTCAAGACCCCTCTTGTTCTCACAGTATTTTAAAATGCTTTATTTTCCTTAACACCTGTTTTATTTTCTGACTGCATTGACTATTGGTAACTTCCCATGTTGGCTGTGTACATTTGAACTTGCAGTTTATATTTGTCACCATTAGCTCTCCCTTTCCTCCATACTTAAAACAGCAAAAAAGAACCATGTTAACATCCCCTGTCAACTGGAAGGTTCAATTACCAGTTTAATTGTTCTTACATCAATGTGTTCATGGCTTTTTGACTTCTCTTCTCATTTTGGGTCATGCTTTTAAGAAAAATCTCTGCTCAGACTGCAGGAAGGTAATGAATAGCCATCAACACAACTGCACTGGTTATCCTAATGAAGATAATACCTGCTACCTGTGGACATTTGATTTATCTTCATTTTGCTAACACAGCAGGTTAGGATTATGCTTTCAATTAAAATGGCGTAGCTGAAATAATTAGGATAATAATTAGGATTTGTTGCAATCTGTGGGTATAAATTTGAGTCTATTTCATAGGTTTTCACCTGTGTTTTGAGTTAACAAATCCTGCTGGAGAGCTTGGAACCATTATAGCTGCTTGGAGTGGCTTCCTCAATGTGTAGCTACATGTTGGTGCCACAAGTACAATATTTAATATGCACATAAAATACTTTTTTCCAGCCTCTGTGATACACTGGTCACTAGGGGCTTTATACAGTAGATTTCAAATAATAATTAAGGTAAGAAACAGCAGCAACTTGGGAGAGAAGGTGCCTCTTGGGAGCACGGAGCAGAGCAGCTGCTGTGTTGGCATTTGCAGAGCAGCAGGAATGGGTCTGTAGAATGAAACAGCTGGTGGTGACATCCCCACTACACCAATTTCAAGGTTTGGGGCTTTTTCTCTTTAAATATTTTGGAATTTAACCAGATGTAGTTAAATTCTGCGTTCAGGGAACCTGCTCACATGCTGTGAATCTGCAGTGTCCATCAAGGCACAGTAAGTGGGGATGTTTGGGAGGTTCCGTTCAAAAGTTAATTCAGGGTTAAACTAAGCCCAAAAGTAGGTCCAGACAAGCCCCATGTCTCAGCTACAGTTCATACAGTTACTGGGGCTCATTTCTCAAGCCTTAATAGATGCTTCTAGTGCTCCTTCAGGCAATTACAGTTAATCGCTGACTCTGAAGGTTCTTCAAGGGCCAGCGTAAACTGGAGTTTGTATTTGTTACTGTATGAATTGAAGCTGGATTGCAGGAACAAAAGTATTTGGGCATGAGGTTAAAACCTCAAAAAAAAAAATTCTCAACCTGCAGCAATTAATTTACTTAACCATCCTTATTCCATAGATTGCTAATATACTGCTAAACTATTCTCAATCCTATTCCTATAGAGCATCATACCTAACTTTCTCCTTTTATAGCACACCTTTATGCCAAGTAATGCATTATTCACAAATGCCAGAGCTCAGTATATAACTGAGGTGCTTTGGCTCCTTCTCCCAACTGGTATCTTTTGTCTCCTTTTCTAAAGTAAATCAGTCCTTGCCTGCAAGATCTTGGGGGAATTGTAAGATGCAGCCCATATTGTGGGAGAAATTGGTGCTTCAACAGACCTTCATTTGAGCTGGGCACAGAGATGTTTCACCTCTGAAATTGCCCTCCTGCAATAAATGCCCCTATAGGGTGGACTGCAAAGAGAAACAGACTGTGGTTGTCAGAACTCCCTTGGGGAAGAGAGGATCTTGCTCTAACAGTGATGCAGGCTTTGCCATTCTAATCGCATACGTGCTTGGGACTTGCTAAACTCCCTCCATGTCCCTTTTGTTTTATTTTTTTTAAACTAGTGCTTGAAAAACCTCCAATAACATTCCCATGCCGACCTGCCTAAATTTGCATGAAAATAGTCTGCAAATGAGGCCAAGTTTCTGCCTCCCCTGATTCCTCACAGCGCCTGGTCTGTGAATGCCCAAAATCTGATGGGTGGTTGAGAAGAATACTGATTTGTACTTGATTTATTTTTAATAGGCTGTGGATTAGAGCTGCGCTTCCTTGTGCTGTTCTCATCCAGGCTTGTAAGCGAAGCAGCTTTTGTCCAGGCTCTTTTTGAACATAAGTGCAAGAATTCCTGGGCATTAACATGGTGCAGGAGGGAGCGTTTGATGTAGGAGAGGCAGCAGCTCTTTTAAGATAATTTGACATGGTACTAAGTGACTCCTTTCTGCTGCGTAGTGCAGATTTTTGGAAATGATGTGCTGCTTCATTTGGAAATGGTGATCTTTTTTCCTCTCAAGAATTTATCTTTCGTTTTAGTACAAAATCCATCTGGAATATTGCGTCCTGCCTACCTACCATCTTGGCTTTACCTGTGACACTTGCTTTGCTTTCTCCTGAACTTATTGTGCAGTATTTTTGAGGTGTTAAATATCCCTTTTGCCCCAGAGTGCCTGGGATGTAGCTATTGCTAAAGTTATCCCTTAGCTAACTTTTTAGGTTTAGCACCATGGACAGTTTAAAATTTCTGTAGAATTTTAGAGAGAATAGGATATGTTCTTTGCCATAGTAGAAATTAATATATCTGCCAGCATTCTGACTTACTCAGATATTGTAATATATTTGCAATAGAAAGTAATATATAATCATCATATTGCTAATGTTGGACAAAACCGTGTTTTTAGAAAAGCTAAAATATGAAAATGGTGTAATCAGGCCCACGTAATTATGCTGAAAGATAAGAAACTCTGTGAAAAGTACAAAGAGAACAATTGGAATCTTTTGAGACTGGTGATAAAAATCAGGATGATGATGATGGAGTAGTTACTAAATTATGCATACATTCAATAAAAACAAATCAATTGATACCTCTGAATAAAATTTCAGGTGTATGGTGCTAGTCCTTGTGGTGGTATTGGATGGGGTGCTCTGCAAAGGCACTATTTGAATTCCAAAGTGGCAGTGGAATTGGAAGCAGTAAATGATGGGCTCTCCTACTGTAAGGCCCTAACAGCCTTTCCACTTTATTCAGTGGATTATTTCTGCATGTTCATGTTAATGGACAGGATGGAGAACAGTCCGCTAAAGAATTGGAGGCATGAGCATTTTGCCATTAGCATTTTGTATATCTGCAAATACCATAAATTAATGATGTCTCTCAGCCCTACCCCAACATGGAAACTTTGGTCTTTAATATAAATAACAGGGCAGATTTTTCTGGTACTCTCTGATAGCTTGGCTATTTGTTTGAAATTTTTCTCACATGGGTTCTCACTGATGCCCTTTACCCAGGAGGGAAGCCCCAGGCAAAGCCTTTTGGGTTGGTGACACTGTCCTTCCTTGCATGACTGTTCAGTCACGTATTTTCAAGAACCTTTTATAAATGAATGCTTTCCTTCAGTTGAGGTTCTTGTCCTTTCGGTGCTGCAGCTTTGGCTGGTGTCACATGCTGACCATTCCCTGGCTGCCCTCGGGATATCTCGTAGGGTGGGTTTCTCCCTTGGAGCTGCCACTGGACGATGCTCTTCTCAAACAGACTCTTCTGGCCTAACAGGAGGTACCTCTTAACTCCTGCTCTTTCCAAACTTCTTGTTTGACCTCTTCAAGATATTCTTGCAGCAGCATCTGATTTGGATCCTTTCTGAAGCGGCAAGGCTGTGACAATTCCTTTGCTGTCATTTAAAAGCCAGTTGATAAATCTTACTGCAGCTGAGTGGTTACAAAACTGGAAGACGGAGCAGAGCAGCCTCAAATAAAAGCCCTGGTTCTGCAGAGCCTGTGCTGGGTGTGCTGAGCTCTTGCATTGCACTGGGTTTCTCTGCAGCATCTCAGGGCTGCAGAAGATCAGGCCTCTGCTCCTGGGGCTCCGTCTTTCCAAACAGACTCTGTTCTGGCCTCCTCCTGACCGTGCTTCCTGGGATGCTGTTGGGACCTCGTCAGGATGCAGTTGAGCTGTTGGTTCTTCGGAGCGGTACGTAGGGACTTCCACTTCCCTTTAGTTCATGCTAATTAAGTTAGGGAAAGTCTTATTGCACCTTAATGAATTCTGGGAATTAGTAAGAATGCAAATAAAACATTTTTCTAGGACCTGAGTTATCTTTTGATGTGCAAACACTTTGATATGCTGATTTTTGTAACCACGATTACCTTGGTCTTTGGGAAGGCAGCTGAACTGCACTTCCCTCTGGCTTGTCCTGTCCTGGATGATGTGACTTCCACTGTTAAGTTATTGCTGGGTTTCAAGATCATATGTACAAATTCCATGTTGTAGCAATTATCTGAAGAATCATGCTGCTCCTCTAACAATATCAAAATATATCTTATTTTCTAAATAAGCTCTCTATGATCTATGTTAATAAAACAGATGGTCAACCCCAGTATGGATGCTTCTTAGACACAGTATGTTTACATAGCTGAAGCTGTTAGTGCAGCTGATTGCTGAATAACATTACATGGTGTTTGCTTATAGTAATGTTTATTCTCAGGTGTATTTGAGAGTCAGGTAAAAAATATCTGCTGCGTCCAGAACTGCTTTGCTGTAGTAATGATGTATTTCATTAACAATGTAGGAATGTGAGAGGTTTTTCAGTGTGGAACAAGGTTTATACCCTGAGGGAGGCATCCCCAGGACATAGGTTTGATTTTTGCTTAGATATTTGAGCAGTAATTTCTGATACAGGTCCCTACAGCTGGAAGGGGGCCTATGCTGAGCCATAGCAGTGATGGGAGAGTGCTTATTTGCTTGGTCTGCAAGGTTGTGTGTAATCCATGCATTTATTTATACCCTTTTTCTTGAATCCGGACCAGAATTTTTATTCTCATCTTAGCAAACAGTATTTGAAGGCCTGTGTATGGTTATAGGTCTTCTCCACACTGCTTTTAACTATAATCTCACCAAATCGGTGTGGCACAACTCACTCCTAGTTGCAGTTACCTCTTCAAGTACTGCTGTGCCCATTTATCCCAGGAGTTGTCTTGCTGTTGTCACACTCATCTATCTTCATTTCAGCCACTTCTTGCATTTCTCATGTCTTGAACCATTGGCATTTAGGTCTGGTGCAGATCCAGCTCAGAGGGACACATCTTCTCATGTCCCCCTTTCTTAGGGTGCTCTGACCTCTTAGTCTCCCATCCTGGACTCATTGAAGACTTAATTTGCTGTGCTTTGCACTGGAACCAGAGGGGAAAACTTCTCCACGGGCTTGCATAGTCTTCATCACCAATGCACGGATGTCCTTTATGTCTTGGTAGAGCAAAGCAGGTTTGTTTGGGAAACACCTTCAAATTCTCTGCAGTACCATTTGCTGATGTCAAACCTGGGTATTTTCTTACAGGTGTTTGCCCTCTGTCCCTGCCAAGGCTATGGTGGTCCCAGGAGATGCAGAGAATATTTGTCTTGCAGGCTGTCCTCGTGGCTGGTTTGGCTGTTACACCTCAACTCATCTCCTATGGGAGTCTTCAAGTTAAGTATCCTACACTTGTGTTTACTGAACAACAGTTTCATAAATGTCATATTTATTGTATATCTGGTTATTTTTCATGAGCAAGCTGCTGTTGGGAGCTCCGAAGGATCTGTTTAATGTTTGTCTAAACAGACAAGGCAGGATTTGTATGTGCAAAATATTCACTCATTTGGTGTTTCTGCCTTTGCATGTTGTGTCTCAGTGCAAACACATATGGAGGGCTGCTCACGATGCTATTTTAATTCTTGGTTTGTCTTCTAGGATATGGTGAGTGTTCTATTATAGGGTATGGAGCTAGATAATGTGTTCAGTGTTGTGGATAAAATAGAGAAGGATCTTGTAAAGCTTTTGCTTTCTAATTATATTCTCTCTTAGCCCACAATGTGTCCATACATCCCTTCCTTATTCTGAAGGGCACCCTAAACAGGGGAATGCCAACACAAATTAAAGCATCCTAAGAAACCAACCACATGGCAGAGACCATATGTTCTAAAATTAGGCTCATCTTTGTTTATAACAATACATCCCTTCTGCATCTAGAAGGGATAGTGAAACCGTTTCTAGTGTTGAAAGCATCCCACGGCCTCTTTAGGGACTCCCGATGTGTTGGTCACTTCCTGCGGTGTTTTTCAATGTGGGCTTTTGAAGTTGAAGGTTTGCTCAAGAAAGCCAGTGTAAGCTGTAAATCCCAACTGCTTTCAGTCCTCCTGAGGTGCCTTTTCAACTGACTTCTGTTAAGCTCACGTGCTGCCCCAGAATGAGCCCTGCCCTTGTGTGGGAAGCTGAGATGCAAGTCCTGGTGCTTGGTGGAGGGGATGAGCTACAGGGTCCAGATTAATTTTTGTCAACCTTGGGCAGACTTTTAAAGCTTTTCCATACCAAAAATTAAGAGCAATGTCTTAGTGCCCCTTCTGCATGCTGACACGTAGTAACATAAGGCAAGGCAGGAAAGACCCGTGGGTATTTTTTTGAGATCTTCTGCCTTCCCAAATCTTTAGAAAGAAGTTGAGAGCCCTGGGACCTGCAGGGTGCTCCTGAACAAGGAGATGTTGCTTCTTCTCGAATAGGCCATGCTGGTGAGGAATGATACTATAACAAGAAGATTGTCTTGGTCACAGAAAAAAGTTTTTGCTGGGAGTGTCTTAATTTGAGATGAGTCACAAAAGTGCTACAGGTTTGAACCTCATCTGCTAAAAAATAGTTTCTGCAAAGAACCTCCTTTAATGTGCTGTTAAGACATGAGGTATGAGCTGCTGGGCAGTCCCTGAGGTGAGAGCATGGCACATGCAGCGAGGCACTCGGTGAGACTGATGCCAAACACAGGAATTGCCTGCAGGGATGGGGAGATGCCATTGAGAAAGAATTCATGCTACAACCCCATACCTTGCAAAATGTGCAAAACGGAGCAAGGAATGCTCATTAGGCAGTTAACCTTTCCATGTTGGCCTGTTTTGAGCCTGCATTTCAGCTTCTGCTTAAATATGTCTAAAATGAGAGCTTGTTTCCCTCTGTTTAACATGCTATAGCTTTTGTTTTACATCTACTGCAGAGTGCAGTGAAACTGTTCTGTGAAGAGCTTTTTAGCATGTTGAATCTGTCTCTCCTGAGGTAGCTTAATTTATGTTGTGATATAAGTTACAGTAAGGGGGAAAGTACATGCAACAAACTCTGGAGAGAAAAAAGAGATGGTTCATTAAATATTTACACAATGGGAACAAAGTGATTCTTCCCTACATTGCTGAATGCAGCCAACAGCACCATTGACTTGAATACTTGTGCTAGGTGATCCTCCAGGTGCCCAACAAGCGGAGAAGCTCCAAGAGGGAATTTAGCTGCTTTTTGACTTTTTTCCTTAGCCATTTAGTGTGATTGTTTGTTTGGACTCTCCAACCTGAGGTTACCAGTTTGAGCAGTAGGTCCTTCTGTGGTGAGTGAAGTACATGGAGGTGCTGCTGCATTCACCCCTGCTCTGGCAAGAGGCAACTGCTCCGATCACTGTTTTCCTTCCCAGTTTCTTGCAGTGCACTGGGAGCAACTAGTTATGTAAATAAAATCCCCCAGGGACTGGGGTCTCTTGCTTTGTGTCCATGTTATCATCTATAAGATGTGCCAAGCAGGTGGAATTTAGTCCAAGATTTTTCCATCTTCATCCCCTTGTTCCTTAATTGCTGCAGCCTGCCAACTGGACATGCAGCCGTGCTGGCAGCTCCAGGACCTGCACAATTATCCCCAAGAACCAAGGGGGAGCTGCCAGCTTGTTTCATAGACATTGCTGATTAGCCACCTGCTTAGCATGGCTCTCTTCACGATTGGAATTAGGGGAGTGCTATGAAAAATGTCCATAGAACTGCAGAGCCACTGGACTCAGATACTTTGCCCTCTGAGTAGTGTGTGGATGGTGATTTTTATTTTGTCATTTCTTTTTCTTCAGCTGGAAGACATCGGCAGAATCTCAAGTGGAGGGAGAAGTGTTTGGATTCGGCCCTAGCTGTGGATTTCAGAGCTCTGGAGGCAGGGTAGGTGCTTCTGGGTTTGGGTGGGTAATCCCTGGAGGCTGGCAAGAGTTTATGCAATTCCCAAAGGAAAAGATGCTGATAGTCAAACACGGAGCTGTGGCATTGACACCACAGCCTCGTTTTCCTCTAGTTTATCAGCATCCCAAGACAATCCGTGAGGATGATGATCCAGAAGTGTTGGAGTACAGGGTGTTTTTACAAAATCATGAAACTGTTATGTCTGCACTGAGTAGAGAAACTGTAGCTTCTCCTTTCTATTATGAACAATAAAGTACAGCAAAATATTGGTTGTGGGGTTCACTCTACCGAGTGATGTTAACTCATTATAACATTCTGAAATGATGACAAACAAATCAATGATACCCCTGGCACATGAACATAGATGAGAGGCAGGTTTACTAGACCTGGAGGCTATAGAGGACCCAGTGGGTATTGCACCTGATCTCACCATGTGCCTGACCTGGTGCTTAAAGTGCAGCATAGAGAAGGGATGAAGAAACTCCTAATGGAGGCCCAAAGATGGGATACGCTTGAATTGGGTCTGGTTTTGCTTTTCTGTAGTGCTGGCTTTTAATCCTCACTTCTGAAGCCCTTCCCTGAACCTTTTTGTAGACTCGATGGCGTTGAGTGGCTTCAGGAGTTTATATGCCATTTCCCTGAGCTTTGAGTGTGTTGATTGTGTCTAATGCCTCCCATCTGTGTGCAGGATCCAATCCTGTTATCTCTGAAATCAAAGCAAAAAATGCATTTACTTTCAGCAGAACAGAATATAGGATTCTGCTTTGCTGTTTTTTTTAGACAAGCTCGGAGTATAAGCTAAATGCACATGAAGCATCTTCACATAGTCAAATAAGATTCAAATGTAGATGTTACTACAAACAGTGCAGCTTTGATTATGAGATCAGAAACAGGTAATCTTGGAGCTCCCTCTGAATGTGACTGTTCCTCACTTGAAAGGCATCACGTGAAGTGCAGCCAGAACAAAAGATTTGTTATTTCTGTCTGAAATATAAGGAATTATTGTCAGACTCTTATGATCATCACAGAAATCTGTTTTATAAAATGGTACAGATGTCTAGATGATTATCACCTTTTTAAAGCAGATCTGAGTATCATTTCCTTTATTCCTTTATCATTTTTCCAGCAAAAAGTGTTTGTTTTCTTTTTGCTTTTTGACTGTAATGAAGACATTAAAGGTCTAATTCTGCCCTGGCTTTTGCACAAACTGCAGTAGAGCTGCTCTTGGTTTACACCTGAGAGCAGAAATTCTATTTTTCATTTCCTGGTAAAAACTTATTTACTATGTTTTAAGTGTCTTTTTGTTGAATTTCTGGTCTAAGTAAATTGGAACTGAGCTTCTTGGGCTCTGCGTGTGAATGGTAAAAATATATTCAGAGCATGATTATGCCAGCACTGAGAATGTGCTAGTTGATGCAGAGCTGGGAACAGTAGGAAACTACTGGCTGACACGTGTGGTTGTGTTCTCTGGTGTGACGTTTCATGAAGAGCAGTTGTTTCTGTCATCTACTATAGCAAAAGTAGTTTAACTGCAGAGGGACGTTTGGCAACTGTGTCCACCAAATCTTCTTTTAACTTACTGCAGTTCCGGGAGCGTTGCCACCTGCTCACGCTGAGAATTTTTCCTTACAAGACAGGATTCTGTTCTCCATAAGAGCTTCTTATGAGAAGTAGGAATTTCATGTTATGAGAAGTTCATAAAAGTTTCTTAACCTGCCTGTCCTCCCCATGCTGGGCAGGATTCATCCCCTGCGTATTCCCGCGGTGGCCCTAAGGCTCCCCAGGGTGCAGGTCTTGGTGCGATGGCATCGGCCACTTGATCTGCTGAGTCCCAGTGTCACAGACAGGCACTGCTTTCCTTTCTCTTCCTAAACGTGGGCTTAGCTTTTGTGCCTTTCTCCAAGGATGTTTTTTTCCAAATCACACCCTTGTGTGAGCCAAGGGCTTTGATACCCTGTGTTACAGGCAGCATTGCAACCCAGTCTCAACTCCTGCCTCCTTTCCAGCTGATTGGTAGGAAATATCAGATCCTCTCAAAAGCCATAAAATCAGTTGTGGATTTTTCATTACCACTGAATTATGAGCAACAGTATAATCTTTTTGCGTCTGAAACTTTGCCTAATGATCACTCACAAGCCCGGGTTCTTAGATGCTGCTTCTGTATTTCTGTGCAAGTCTCTGCTCAAATCCCTGCCAATGTTTACTTGACGATCAAAAGTCCTTGAAAACCTGGCAAGAATTCCTCTGTGCTCTCAGGCTTTAATTCAGCCCAGAAAGGTTAGTTAACATTTTTCCCAAGTTGTGGTTCTGACATTAGTCCTTAAATTCAGCAGTGTTTAAGGCATGACTTATCTTGAATCTAATCTCAAGGTCCTCTGTTGCTATAAACCAATATTATAACAAGCATCCCATTATGGAAGCTAATACAGGGTATACCAGAATTATTAAAGTGTACCCAAACCTTTCATTTTCCTTGGTTGTGATATATTGTAGCTTTGTGAAAAACAAAATTCAGTCTAGCACTTTAATTACTGAGCTACTAACTTTCTTAAATGTAGATGAATTTGAGAGTGGGGTTCTCTAGCTTAGTTCCATGTTGTGTCAGCATGACACTGAAATGTAGGTAATGCAGCTGGAATTAAAAATGATGCTTAGAAGGCAGCACTTGGAATTTGGAACTGTATTCACTGTATGGAGCTCCATTTGCTATATGGCAGGTGAATAGAAATCTGAATTGTTTGGAAAGTTGCCAGATTTTTAGCTTAATTGTTGTGTTTTATTTTTGAGATGGTAACAAGGATGACTTTGTTAAATTGGTTTTGAAAAATTCAGTGATGTAAAGTGGGTTCCCTGGTCCTGGGAAGTCATGAGTAGAGTCATGAATCCTGCTATAAAAACAAAGATGCAGTTCAAACTGACATTAAACAAACATAATAAAAGGAAATTTATTGTAGCAGTATACGGTTGTACTTGGGTTTATGGCAGGATAGAATCCAAAGTGACCATGAGGCAGCAGTGTGCCCTGGTGGCCAAGAAGGCCAACGGGATCCTGGGGTGCATTAAGAAAAGCATCTCCAGCAGGTCGAGGGAAGTGATCATCCCCCTCTACTCAGCCCTGGTGAGGCCACATCTGGAGTACTGTGTCCAGTGCTGGGCTCCCCAGTACAAGAGGGATGTGGAGCTGCTGGAGAGAGTCCAGCGCAGGGCTACCAGGATGATCAGGGGCCTGGAACATCTGCCCTATGAGCAAAGGCTGAGGGAGCTGGGTCTGTTCAGCCTGGAGAAGAGGAGGCTGAGGGGGGACCTGATCAGCGTGTATAAATACCTCAAGGGAGGCAGTGAGGAGGAGGGGGGCGGCCTCTTTTCAGTGGTGGGCAGGGATAGGACTAGAGGAAATGGCTTCAAACTGAAGCATCGAAGTTCCACAGGAACTTAAGGAAGCATTTCTTCACTGTGAGGGTGACAAAGCACTGGAACAGGCTGCCCAGAGAGGTTGTGGAGTCTCCTTCTTTGGAGATCTTTAAAACCCGCTTGGATGCAGCCCTGTGCCACGTGCTCTAGGTGACCCTGCGTGAGCAGGGGGGTTGGACTCGATGACCTCTGAGGTCCCTTCCAACCTTCGGCATTCTATGATTCTATGATTCTATGAAGTGGATAGTAGTGGGCAGGGGTGTCAGTGCAGCTGCTCCTGACAGGTTACATTTCTTCCTTCTGTCTGTGGGAAGGGGTTAAAATAAAGACACAAAACAGGAACTTCAAGAAGGAAAAATTCTTGTCACTAATGACAATTTTGTCTCTAAACTGGGAATATTTTTCTTCTGACTTTGCTGCTAATTGAATCCTCTTCGTCTGTTTGCAAGAGAATGAGTTTTCCTTATTCTCCTACATAAACACATAAATTCTGTTTGTTTTATACAATGTCCTGAGTTGTGCTGCATCATTTGCATTTAGATCTACCTTGTTTTGTTAATGCATGCTTTCCTTAATTACTTCTTAGGCTATGTATTTTTATAAGCATATTTTCATACCTCTTAGCTTTTATTTACCCAGCTTTGCAAATCACAACGTGTCTCGTGCAATCTGTGCTTCTGCTCAAGCACAGTTACTGCTTTGATAAGAGGCCAGCACTTAAAGCGGGGGGAGGAGTGATAAGGCAGGCTCTTAAATCTATATTTAAGCACCTGCATGTGGCTTGGGGAGCTGCTGGTGGCCACGTGGGGTGGAAGGGTCCTGGTCTAGTGTTGGGATGGGAGGGCTTGTTTAAGGGCAGGGTGGAAGGGGCCTTGGCAGGGCCCCCCTGGGCTCCCTGTGAGCTCATACCCCTGGTCAGCTCTTGCCCACAGCTTCTGTCTGTGGAGGGTGGAGGAGCCTTGTTGAGCATCTCAGTATGGAAACTGACTGCATGTGCATCCATGTGTTGCATGCATGTGTCCATATGTTACATGTGCCTGTCCATGCATTGCATGCACATGTGCTTGGCATTTGTAATGCTCTCTGAGCAAGATCCTGCCTGGTGGAACAAGCTGTGCTTGCTTGTTTGCTTTAAAAACCATTTCTGCTGCAGAGGAACCTGCCTTGCCCGTTTCTGGATGTGCTCAGAACCAATAGGTCACTTCTCTCTAATTTTGTGGTCCTAGCCACACAATTCAGTCTGTTTTTCCTTAATGGAAGGAAGAGCTGATTGCAATTGGCCAAAAGTACTGTTACAAGGCAGAGAATGATCCTCTGATCATGCTCTGCATCTTTATGTGCTTGGACATTAAGTTTAGCAGCTACCTGACCTTTTCATCAGAACTATGGATTTTTTTGTTTGTTTGATTAAGATAATGTCTTGGATCTGCATCACTTGGAAAAAAGTTGCTCTGCGGAGCTGTCTGCAGACCTGCCCTGGGTCGATTCTCTCAGTTTCATCAATTATGGGGAAGTAATTTTGTTTAGCAAGGTGTTTCCCATGGTGTCCCCTTCAACAGCGCATCCCGTGGGCTGGGGAACAGTTGTTATTGCAGCAGCTGTCGATGGCATTTGAATGTGGAGCTCAGCCCCTTTCAAGCCTAGTCCTGAAAGTCCGTTTAGGAAATGGTCATCCTTTATTTGTTTTGAGTACAGGAAAGTTATGATCTTCACTATTGTGTGTAACTCTTAACAGTTTCCATGGATTTAAGAGGGTGAAGAAGGGTCAAAAGACTGGGCTCGTTGCCTTGTCATAAACAGATCTTTTTGTTGTTATTTTTGACCTCCCAGAAGTTTTCCACAAGAATGTGGAATATGACTCTTGCTTTGGAACTCTATGCAGCCCTCCAGATTTATTTGATGTAGAATTTTATGAGATAGGGAAATGACAGAAATAACATACAAGTGATTTATTCAGATCTAATCTCTAGTCCCTCTGCAAACCGACTTGGCTAATGTTGTGCGAAGCAAGTAGGAAATGGGATACCTGCTACAAATGGCTTATCCACAAAATTAATTCAATGTACAGAGACATGAGGTCATCTCAGTGTGCTCTGCAGACCTGAAAAGTGCTCCAGGTGCCTGCACACAGCATTGGAGCAAGTTCTGCTGACAACAACACTGCTTTTCTACTTAATCTAGTATTTTCTCAGTCCCAGAAGGATACTGCTTTAAGCTGTGAACTCTCCTGAGGTAAAAAAGACACAAAACCCATGTTTTTACTGGACTGAGGTCTCTAAAACATCTCAATACAATCAGCAGGAGTAATTGGATTTTTGTTCCAATACATTTGATCAATGAAGTAGAAAAAAAATTACTAAGTTTCTGTTTAGAATAAATCATCCCCTCAAAGCCTGACCCTTGTGCTGCAGTGATAGTTCATCAGAGCCAAGCTCTGTCCATGGCTGTTCAATCAATTTCAGCCGTTTCCTAATTTAATAGACCGCTGCTGGGTCACCATCACATTTATAATGATCCTGTGGAGATGTTTCTTCTCCTTGTCATCAGAGGAAGACGTTGACTTCATAATATTTACATGATTTAATCTGCTGCCTTGTGATGGAGTGGCCCTTTATGTTTTACTTGGGAAAAGCTTGGGGGCTGTGGAGTGATTCCCACATAAGGAGCTCTGGACTTCTGCTGACCAAGTGTTTGGAGACGTGTGCCTGATAATGCAGTCTGTGCTCTGAGGTTTCCAATTCTGTGTTTTCCTCTAGCAGTCTCTTTAATAAATTGGCTATGACTTCCTGGAGCAAGAGTGCTGTAAGTAGCTCCATCTGCAGCGTGCCCTGGATTTCCATCGCCCAGGGCATCCTCTGTATGCTGAGCAGCTCCACAGAAGCTCTTTGCCAAGCACCCAATGCACTTTTGGCAACTTTTTTTGTTCTCCTGATTATAGGTTTTCTATGTAGTAATCACAGCCTCTCAGTGAGGCTCCATCATCTTTGTGTAGCAGCAGGAAGATTCTAGCACTACCTGGTGCAGATCCCTGGTGGCTTCTTAACGCCCATATTGTGTGGTTTTATAGCTGCACTCTTTGTCTTTGGAAAGTAAAACTTGAATACTTACTTGAGTGAATGTTTGTGTTCCTCTTCCAGATCTGCTTTTCAAAAAGCAGAATGTTTAACACTCTTTAGTGTCTTGGGCTATTGAGTATTGCAAGGCCTGTGGCTTGTCTTAAATATCTAGAAAGTTTAGTCCCCTTCTGTTTATTGCCTTTACTGTCCAATGCCACCTCCTGCTGTATTCCCTATGGCTATTCCATGTTCTGCAGAGGTGTGGGCACGTGGAACTCTGTCCTGGCTGGAATACCAAGCTCCTCACCATGTGCTTGGGCTGCACAAGATGACGTTGTCCAGCTTGGAGCATCATCCATCCTGCTGCTTTCATGGATATATCCACAACTTCAGCCTGTGCTTGCAGTCTACAAACCTTGTTGGTAAGAAAATGAGTAATATGAGTAAAATATGAAGAAACCCTTCTAGGCTGTTCCTGAGAGGCCGGTGCTGCTGCCTCAGTTCTTCCCCTGTGTACCCCAGCCAGGCTCAAGCGAAGGCATCTCAGTGATGTGGGTGGACAAACAAGACTGAAGAGTAGCAAGTATTTCTGGAGCTGGGACATGTGGAAGTTCATGTAGTCCTTGAAATCCTAGAAGGAGCAGGGACACGACTGGGGTGTGATCAATCCGTGCAGGCAGAAGCCAGCCAACATGGAGAGGGATCCTCAGCTGAGCAGCTGCCACCGCAGTGGCAGCATCCCCAAAAATCATCCATTCGATGCGAGGTGCCAGATTGCCTAAAACTCTTCATTATCTTAGAATCAAGAGTCCTAGTTAATCATATCTTCTGTTCTGTTTCTAAGCAGTGTAGGGTCAAACCATATAATTTTGATGGGAGGAGAGAAAAAAAGCACTAAGATTAATATTCAGCCCCCATATTCAGTGTTTAATAGCAGAGGATAGATGCTACATGGCTGTGAGTTGGTGTCATGGATGCACACATTGGAGCTTAAAGGACAAGGCTTCAAGCATGTGCGTTTGGCACGGCTGCTGCTTCTGTAGCAGGAGTAGTTGGCAGCAGATGACAATGAGAACTGGCAAGTCTCTCCTCTTTCAAATTAGCAAGAATGGAGTGAGAGCAGCGGCCTGTGCCTATCTCCCTTGTCTGCACTCAGCATTTAAATAGTGCTGAAGTGTTGCTGGGAAAGCACTTGAAGGAAAACACTATTTCTGGTTGTGAAAACCTGCCTTCAGCAACAGCCTTGGGTGCTGGAAGGTGCTAAGGGTCAGAGGTGGAATGTATTGGAGCTGGGATAATCACTGGTAATTGCCAGGGGAATTACCCAGCTGCAGCTCTTTGGGGCTAGGAGATAGCTGGGGGCTCAAAGGGTGCCTGAAAGCTGCTCTTGTTGCTGAATTTGAGGCTTTGAGGGGCTGCAGGTTTGGCGGGATGTGGGGCAGCCCCTGTGGAGCTGGAGTTTGGAGAGTGTGGGAAGGAGTAGATGCTGCAGAAGAGGTGGCTGGGGGGCTTTTTCTTTGTGACTCCTTCAGCCAAGTTCCTCATGGCTGGAGAAGGTTGCAGCTTGAGTCCTGCAGACAGTTCTAGATTGCAGTGAGGAACTAGACAGCTTGGTGTATAAGAAAGTTAAATGTGCCTGACGTGTCACTGATTCCAGGGCACCCTTAGGGTTTGAGGGCCTTACAGGCCTGAAGGTGCCCTGCAAGGTCTGGAGCTGCAGGGTGACCCCCTCCTGGGTGCAGCATCGGACCCAGGAGACCGAAGCAGCTTCTCCCTTGTGGTGCTGATGCTGCCTAAATTCCCGTGTGAGCAGCCAGGGCAGTGTAGGGACTGTGGATAACTGCAGAAAAAGGGGCAGTAGCAGCCAAAAAAGCAATTGAATGCTAAGATTTACAAGGAAGGGAACAGAGAATGAAACAGAGAACATCCTCACGGCATCAGCTGTACCTGCGTCTTGAATAGTGCAGTGCTGGTCTCACCATTGCAATCCAGGCAGAGTAACTTACCCTTCATGGAAGTTTCCCCTAAAGAGGAGATTAGGCAAACATCTGTCAGGAATATTATAGGTTTGGAAAAAGGCATTGGGATATAACTTCTCTCCCCTCCCTCTTTATTTCCTTAATCACAAACTTCTGGTATATGTTACCATTGAGTAGTTTTCTGTAAGTCCATTTTTCTTCCTTATTGTTTTGAGCCTGCATGTATGCCCCAGGATATCCCCATCCTGTGTCTTCAAGGCTGCCTTTTCCCTGTGACTTACCCTGCTTTTGTTCTATGGCCTAAACCCTCCCCTAGAAATCTTATTTCTTTTGAGGTTTTAAATGTGTTTTGGTTCAGCTCTGCTGTCTAAGCAAATCTGGCCCAGGACGTTACCTCAGAGGAGCTGGCAGGATTTGCCTCTGTTAAACTCAGTGGCCTATTATATGATAGTTAAGACTTCTTTTAACTCTGATTTATTGTGTTTTACCTAATGGTGAATGTTTTATGTGAAATTAGGACTGTGTTAGAAAAAATACTGCTTCTCAGACATGGCATTTGTTACTTCCTATGAAGTTTTGAGTTTATTATAATATGGAGGTAATACTTGGTGCTTTAGTAACAAGCTCCTTGCTCCAAACTGCCTTTCTCTATGTAAAATGGATCTGTGTATTTTCCCATGCTAAGTTATTGGTAGCAATGTCACTTGTTTTATCGTTAAATGATGGGAGCTGTAAGCTGTGAGTCTTTCATGCAGTTCTTTAGGACTTAGATTGACCCATATTTTGGGCAGATCTAGCTGTAAAGACTTACTGGTAATAAGACATTGAGGAAAGCCCATTTTCAGTGTTGTAGCCATGTATCTTACAGCAAATACTGTGATGCATTGAACTGCAATCTGCTCTTCTTTGGCAGCAACAGTAAGAAAGGAAGAAGTAGCAGTAAATGGATGAAGCAATAATAATCTTGGTTACCTCCAAAATGAAAAAAGACCTAATTTCTTATTCCAGCCTTGCTGTCTTTATAGCCAGCAGTAAGTGGTCACTGCCGATAACGATACCTCTTACTGAACTGTATCTGTTACAGGAAACCCAGTCCTGAAAGTAGAATTACTGGCTGGAGCGCAGGCTGCGTTTGCAGCCCCACTTCTTCCTTCTCCAGGCAGAATTACTGATTTGTGGCATGTCCAGGGTTATTACAAAAGCATTAAAATCTCTTTTTTTCTGTTCATAACGGTCCCTCCTTTAGCATGACTTATATTTGCAGTGTCTAGGAAAAGTTTAGAAATAGTTGCAGGTGGAATTTATCTCTCCTAACTGCCATTTAGGAGGAAAGTGTGTATTCCCTGGATCTGGTCGGAGAAACGTCATGGGTGACTAATCTCATCAGTTTTATACATCTACTGGAGGGTGGGATAAATCATCCCGTGGAGATTGGTGTTCCCTTGCAGCAATGCGTTTTTGCAAGAGATAATGTTGATGTATGATGAGGCAGATGCACAGTGTTTTCAAGGGTTTTTTCACTGTGTAAGCAGATGATAAGCAATAAATAAACTGCTTTTTGGAACACACAGGCTGCAGGTGAGACAGTGGTCAAGTTGGTCAAGTTTTGGCTCGACTCCCAGGTAATGTAATGTATCCATGAGCACGTGGAAAAGTGAGTATTGCTAAAGGAAAGAAAGATACTGGGAAAAATCCTCCTTTTTGCTGTTAGGCTCTCTTTTGCAGCAGAGGAAAACTATGTATTTATGGGTGTTGAAGTTTTGGAAAAAAATTGCTAACAAACTTTGTTTGGATGAAGTGTTGTCCCAGCGAGATGGCTCCTGTTGTAACTTGTGCTGTTGACAGACATAGTGTGAGGACTTCAGTGATTCAGAAACACCTATTTTAGGTGGTGCTAATGGGCAGCCTGTTGGACAAAGAGGCAGTGTTTCCTCAAGGACTTTCCTTGGTGGTTTGAAAGTTGGCTTGTCCTTTTGCTCTCTACTCAAAAAAGCCTTAGTTCAACTCTGTGGCCTTTGCAAAGCTCCAAATCAAGCTGCAGCCTGTGGTCTGAATTCAGCATTCGTAATCAAGATGCTGGAGACGTTTCGTTTGTCGGAGACGTTTCTCCTGGGGTCCCACCAAATGCTGCAGGTGGGAACAAAAAAATCTCCCTGCTACCATGAACTTGCTACCCATGTACAGGAAGCCAGTGGTGAGGATGGCCTCTGCACAAGAGTTTGTGGCTGAAACTGTTTCTTGGCCTCACCAGTTTATTCCTTTTTTTCCCAAGCTGGACAGCGCAATGACTGTATTTACAAAAGGATCCTGATGATGACTCTTGGATTTATCTAGACTCACAAGGAAAGACTGGAAAGGATTGTGGAAATCAGTTAGTGCGGCACAAAAATCCCTGGTATATCCTTGTGTTGACAGCAGAGACCCGCTGCAGGCAAATATTTACATCCTCACAAATGCAAGCAAACCTCTTCTGTCAAAGGGAGATTTTTTATTGTTTCCTTCAGTGCACAGTGAAGGAAAGATTGGATGTGAAGTGTTATATGAGCTTTTAACTATAAGGTGGTAGTGTCTGATAGCATTTTATACTGAGACAGATGAGGAATCCTTCCGACCTGTTCATAAGGACTTGATGGCGCAGGGAACAACCATGGTGAATAAGGTTTAAAGAAGAGCATTTTGGAAGAGTCTGTGAAAGCAGCAGAAATCCCCAAGTCTTTGCTGTTGCAAGGGTGCAAAAAGGGGCACTGTGGCTGCTAGAGCTGCAGTTGGGCACCCCTGAATACACAGCACTGCTGCCACCTCTCCTGCCAATACCTTTTCTGCTCAAACATTGTGGAAGTTGCTAAAAATTATCATGCCGAAGCTGTCGCCGCGGTGCACTTCATAACTAGGCAAGTTTTTTCTTTCCCTGTGGCCTTTTGCTCACCTCCTCTCTGAGCTATAAATTCTGAGGCCTTTTAGAGGGATCATTGCTCAAAATTGCTGTCAGCCAAAACCCATAGCAGCGAGTTCTTCAGAAGATAAAACCTTTGCCTATTAAATAATAGCCCTCAGCTTTCAGATTAGTGTAATTTAATTAAACACCACGTTCTCAGTCCAGTTCTGCTAAAAGACAATTCCCAGCTGCTGTTTAACTGCAGGTTGAATGGCTCTTCTTCCTTCTGGTTTTCACAAGAAAGAAAATTCCACCTTCATCTCCTCTAAACCTGGGGGAAAGTTTCTGACCTTGGTCACCTACATTTGAATTTCAGAGCCTGGGCAATGTCACTGCAGCTGCTGAATGGCAATCCCTTGCCGAGCACATGCTGCAAGGCAGCTCATTCCATGGCAAGCTTTAAATGTTAAGTCAAGGTTGTTTCTGCTTTCAGCAAACCCAGTTGCTGCTTGTGTCACAAGACAAGATTGTGCTCAACATGATCGGCTGTTTGAGGCCTGTGGTCATAGTTGAATGGCCATTGAGAGGAAAGATTCAGAGCAATATGACCAGAAAAACATGGTTGGGTGTTCAAAAATCGCCTTTTTGGTACATTTTCCCCAATAATTTGCCTATGCTGGCTTCAGCCGGGATGGTTGAAGGGCCCTCAGTCCTCTCATATCCGTTCCCTCTGGTAAAAGTGTTTTGTAGCCTGACTTTACCTTGTGAAAACCCGTGGTCTGTAAAGCTGGAGCCAAGGAACTATTCTGGGACAGCAGCGGTGATTTTGGGACAGAGGGAAAATCCTTAAACAACCTATAATTTTGCTGAACTCTTTCTGATGCTCCAAACTGAGCATTAACTCTTCATCACGATGTGTCTTTTCCCCCCTTGATACAAAAAGCAGCATAAAATAGAAGAAACATAGGAATAAGTATAATGTTAAATATATTAATACTAAGTATAGAAGCAACTGTCCTCCTTTAAGCTTAATTTGGTTAAGAAACAAATGTGAAGCACATGTGAAATGAGTCATTCAGTTTGCCTATGCTAAATTAGTTGGTTAAACTTAAGTAAATGCATTTTTAGGCTCACTAATGCGATCGTAGCTATAAAGCCTTTTGCTAACGAATTCTCCATGACGTTGCTGGCAGCTAATTTGGAAAACTTTTCCATATGTGATTTCTATATGTGTGTCTGCTGGGGAGAGGAGCGGGAAGCGTGATTGTGTAGGACCTGGTTGTTTTGTCTCTTTTTTGAATGGATTGAAGGATGTGCTTAACTTTGTTAATAAAAATAACCCTGCTCTGCTGACTAATCTTAATGCACTTGCATTATGCTGCCAACGTGCTCTTTGTTGTGTTTTAGGAAGGATCCTTGCTGCCTCCTGGTAAACATGGATGCTTCTACACAGAAATCGCACACAGGTATTTTATATAATTCTCACTTAACCCAAAATCAGCCTTAAAGAGGACTGCAGATAAAAACATGCTGTATGTTGGCCAGGGCTGCACAAGGATAAGGTTTTGTTCCTCCTCTTTTGGTGCCAGAGAACTCTATGGGGAAGAAGAGAGTGAATTGGGCAACTGGGCTGGTGTCACTGCTCCCCTTCCTGCCCTGGAGGAAAGGGCATCCACGGCCTTTTCTCCTTGGGAGGTGCAGTGAGGATGCAAGGGGAGCTGATGATTGATTTTTCCAGAGCACAGAAGGCCAGAGGATGACTCACGGGCTAAATCCTCATCGCTGAGCAGTTTTGTGACCCAAGGGGGTGACAAATGACTGGTCACTGTAAGACTTGGCTGCGTTGCTGCCAGCCCGAGGCTCCACGAGGCTCCCTGGACTCCACCAGTGAGATGGGTAGGCTCCCAGGGCAGCCTTTTGGAGAAGGTTGGCAGCACCTTGTGTGGAAGGAACCTGTGCTGTGCTCACTGCAGCTTGTAGTGCAGATCTTAGCTCCTGGAAGATGCTCTTCAACCTTTTCTTTAATCTTGTGTGCAGTCAAGACCAAAATTAAAACAAATCCAATCAAGCCGTTGGTATTCAAAAATGGTTGTTCATAAAAAAAATCATTGATGCACTGAAACAGAAGCAAAATTTTTTCCCTACATGAAGGGCATGGTGATGACTATAACTGTTGGCTGAGCAGGAAGGTCAAAAAGAAAACAAGGGCCTCTGGAGCACCCAGTGCCAAAGGAGTCCTCTGCTCCAGGGCAACCTGCTGCAGCGGGTCTGACATATAAATCATCCTAAGGAATAAGTTATCTAGACATGTCTGGGTTTGAGCTCATGCTCTGAGTAACAATACTAAAATAAGGTCCATTTATTATGGATTATTATTGACTAAGTGATTTATGGCAGAAGGAGCGGCTACAAATGCAGGTGACTTTCTCCTGCCTTTCTCACCGATTGCGGTAAGGTCACTTTGATGCTGTGAGAGCAGCTTGGATTAATTGCGAGCTCTCAGTGTGGGAAGGCTTTTGGGGGATGGAATGATGGATATCAAAGAATAGCAAAGTTACTAGCAGCTTTTTCACTTGTATCAATGAAACTTTATCATTCCTTGTTCTTCTGCAGAACCATGATATGTAAATCCCGGAGTTTGGGGGAATAATTCTAACATCAGTGAACACCTTAAGGAATCCTTGTGAAAGAAGATGTTGTTGCTGGATATTGCTACAGTTGTTTGAGTAGGTTCAGGTTGCAGAAAACATTTTTGCTGTCCATCTCCTTATCACAAACCTGTTCCAGGTAGAGAACTTAGGTTCCTGTTTAATTTTGCTGTCTAATAGGGGGAGAGCAGTAGCTTCATCTGAAAAGATGAAAGAATATTTATTGAAAGAATAAAACAAATCAACGCCATAGAGGACTTCAGAATGTTTTTGTCACAAATTTCATTTTATTGTCATCATATTTCATTTCCAAAGTAACTGTATTGTTTTTAAAAGTCTGGTCAGCTGTTTGTTATATGAAAAATATTTAGTATCTATGCACTCAAAGCTTGGTGTAAGCCATCCAAGACATTACAGCTTCTAGAAAGGAAAATGATTACTGTGTTTTTTTCAACCTCCAGAAAATTCTATTTTAAAATATATTCAACATAATTGCTCATTATGTAAGTATGTTAAAAAGTACAACAGCCTTACCATAGTGTCTTTCATAGAGTGTCATGCTGTGAATTACAAATCTGTTAATGTAGATGTAGAACTTGCACATTCTAAATGCAAAGATCTCTCTTTTTGTTCCAAGTCTCCTGAGACCATCTGTGAACCCCAGTTTGCAAGAAGTGGATAGGAGCAGTATGCACTTCCAGGCCCGTTGTACATAAACTCTGTGCTCTTTCTACCTACTGTCACATAAAGTTTGTCAGCTTAGGAACGCCAACCCCTTTTTGTCTTGAGATATGATAACTTATGCAGTGTTTATGTACTAAGCTTTTTCATAACTGCTTTCTGACTAAGAAACCATTAGGAGCCCGAATTATAAAAATCATAATTAACGGGTTATGTGGTATGGTTGTCTAGCAGTGATCTCTTTATGCAGGAGATGTGACCTGCCTTAGAAATGAGGCTTTAATCGCTAGTTCTCTACAGGATTAGTGCTGGAGAGAAATTCTATTGCTATAGGTTAATCAGCATAATTGGGGCTTTTTGACAAGGGAAGTGTCTCCTCATGAAGCGCTGGGCTCTACTACTCTATGGATGAAGGTGGCAGGTAGCAAGGTGTGAAATGGAGCAGAAATGGTCCTTCCTTAAGAGTGAAGGTGGCACTACCTGCATAGGATGGCCAGCATTCGTGGTGGGACTTAGCTGGAAAAAGCCCCAAGGGGCTATGATGACTTTCTCGAGTTCATCTGGATGTATGAATGTTCTCTTTCCACCACTTTCTGTTTACTTTCTGCTTTTTTCTCCTGAAAAATAAAATTGCAGGAACATGGTGTCTTGGCTTGGTGAAAACCAGGGTATGTTGAGTGCTTTGAAGCACAAGTTGGCTCAGTCTGTATTGCTGCTGTTATCCCCAGTCTGGTATATCTGTTTGGGGGAGATGGCTGCACCCAGCAGTGCCTAAAACTACCTGGAATTATGTTGTTTTGTTGCTGTGGATGTTCTCCCTTCACAGGACAGAGCTGTCGGTATCAAACAAGGTGGCAGCATCATTCATGTGAGACCTGGGACTAAAACGGTTGGGCTACTTGGCAGGAAAATGGAGAAGCTGCTGGTGCCACAGTCACGTAGCTTGGAGAAGATTGGAACTGCCTCTTAAACAGGTAAATAACTGTTGAAATACAATATGTAGATATTGCTAAGAGAGGCTTTTTTCCCCACCAGCCAAATGCAAGAGGGCTTCTGTTCCTATCATGCTTCTAATTTTGCTGGGGAAGAACTGATGATCTGTGTCAGTGATGCCATAGTCTAAGTTATTACTTAATCTGTAATTTTTTTCTGGGCATTTTGATCAGTGTGGGTTGTCATAAGTGATAATAATATCTTACCACTTTTCCTCTGTGCCGTGTGAGATTGCTGTCAATTTTAGAGCCTGTCTAGTGCTTGTCAGGGGCTAGCAAAGAAAATTAAATCAGTGCAAATGAAGTGAGGTGGAGATAAGCCTAGGAAGCTCTTAAAATGTTTTGTCAATCTTCAGTTAAACCTTTTTGAGGATCAGGATCCCTGATGTGTCACCCCTGCCAGTGCCATGCAGTGTCTGCCCATCCAAAGGAAGCTCTCCTGCCCTACAAGAATGTAGGATTGCTCTGCCTTGATATTCTAATAGGAAAACGAAAAAAAAGGAAAGTTTGAGTGAAGTTGCTATCTAAATCTCTATTTCCATATCAGTTTTTTATGCTCTATTTTTGTCTTTTTGTAGTAAAAACAAGCTTGGGGAACAAAGTCAGGGCCTGAGTGCTGGAGCTGCCCTGGTCAGCCCTGCTTGGGTTCCCCTGGTATGGAGATGGATGGAGAGCTGGTGTCGTGTGTTTGGAGGGAAAGCCAGGGATGCATTTTGAGTTATTTTATGGCGTGTAACTTCAGTGCTAATACTTAGACCACGCTCATCTCATTGCTGAGTGCTCCTGTATCAGTTGAGATACCTCCATCTAGACCCCAGATGGGGAGATAACCAAGGTGAATTAGTTCTTTTAATTGGGTGCTGGCTCGGGTTGCCTGACTGATGCTTGCAGAGCAGTAGCTACTGCATGAGGAGAGTAAAAGCATGGAATAGATTAAAACCCAAAAGTCTTGATGCACCTTGATGTAGCCTCTTGTTGAGGGCCCTGGGAGGCTGCCTGGGCTGGAGGCTTCGCATGGCTGCTGCCCTGGTTTGACACATGGGCTGCTTGGGGAAGGTACGAGCTGGGAAGATGCTTGTGGAGCCTGGGATAATGATTTTGCCAGTCCTATTTATGTTTGTTTGATAGTATCTATAAAATTACATCAGGAGCCGTAAGTCGACTTCGGCTTCAGAATCTGTAATTGCGCGAAGACCGAAATGATGCTCTCTATTGCCATAGAAACAATTTGAGGCTTCTCACAGAATTAGTTTAGTGGTGAAATTCCTTTTGGAGGGACTAGATGCGTTTTATATTGATGAGGAAAACGTAGATTTTCAGAGAAGGGGGTAAGCAGTGGTACAACATAGACCTCAAAAGATTTGTCAATATTGCCTCTTATTACACAATTTCCCTGTGTTCCTTACACTTGAGCTGTGTTTTTCATCATAAATTGATAATGTTTGTCATAAATCATAAGTTTATTTTAGAGTTGTACAGAATTAGGGCCATCAAACAAAACTGCCAAAAGCACACACGTTTTAAAACACATTTTGTTATTTTGAGGGCTTCTTTCACAAGTCCTAGAGGTGGCTTCTGTGCCTTGCTTTACTGATGGAAAAGCCTTTATTTGGAATTGTACTGTAATAATATTTCCAAGTTTGATTCCTGGTCCCTCAAAATCGATAAAACAGTGAAGAATGACCATTGAAGATGTGAGCAGTTGTAGCCAATATTGCCACCCTATCCACTAAAAAAAAATAAAAAGGGTTCTAGCCAAACAAATCAAGAAACAATCCTGTTTTTTGTGGCTGCTGTTTGTACAAAAAACAATATATGATGAGAAACAGGTTTTTTACAGCAGACAAAAATTGAAACAAATGTTAACTTGGGAAAGAAATACTCCTGCCATTTCCTTGCTCCCTTTTCTGGAAAGGTGTAAATCCGTTAAGAAGCTTCCCCAGACCAGGGTGAATCAATGAGGAGCCTTGAAATTCATGTTTAACAAAACTGTTTCTTTTAGCTACTTGTTTTCAGTACAGTGCTTAATTTTCATGCTGTGACTGTTGCACGGGAGGTTCTGCGGGCCTCAAAGCAGCCTCTGCAGCAAGGGAATTTGCTTATCAGTGAGACCTGCCCCGCTATTATAGAGCTCAGTGTTATTCAGTGCCTGTTCCTATTCAGCCAAGTTCCAAAGTTCCTTCTGGCCTCTGTCTTCAATAGATGATGTTTTGAAAGACGGGAAAAGGAAAACGGGGTTTTAAAGGTGTTTTTCTCTTGCAGATAAGAAGGCAGTAGGGGTGGGAAGCGGTTCCGAGGAGGCCCGGCCGCGTTAGCGGTGGGCGCGTGCGGTTTTCAGAGCACGCCAGCTGTGACAAAGGCCTCCTGGAAGAAAGTAATTGCCTTGCTTTTCTGCTCGGTGCCGCGCGCTCCTCTTGGAAGAGCGAGTTCATTTCTGCCTCTCGTAGCCCTCAAACAGGTCTCGCAAAGGCGTCCAAAGAGCTCCTGTTAATCACACTTCAGAAACGACTTCCTGCCCTTTAGCTTTGCCTCCTGTGTCCTTGGACACAGTCGGGTGCCGTTATCACCTCTCAGGCTCGTCTTGGTCAACCTGCACTGCCTTGTTATTTCCCAGGATTTGCTGCTTTTTCTTGTTCTCTGTTTCCACGTGTGCTGGATTTTGGGCTTTCCTTGATGCAAACGTAATTGTGCTGTCTATATAATTATGTTGTGTGTGATTACAGGGGTCTTATATCATTATAATGCACAAATAGAACATTAATAATTACACTGGAAGGAGCCAAAGAAAAAAGTTATGAATAGGGCTGCTTATTATTGTTCAGTTCTGTGATTCCAGCTCTTTTCTCCACCTGCAGAGCTACTGCTGCAGTTTAGAGCAGCCACTCTATTCAGGAGGGGGTTGAATAGAAAATATTTTGGCATATCCCAGGAAAAATGACACAAATGCTCTGAAGGGTTTGATGACGGTGTTATTTGGCAATATGTTCATGCCTCCAAGGGCCATCAATTTTCCTGATAAATGTTAGAACAATGAATCTGTCACAGGAGAGCATGGGAAGTGCTAGTGAAAATAATTTGCATGCTAGGGTTGATGTCTTTGGAAAGTGTTAGTGTGTCTTGTTTGCCGTAGTTTGTGCTAAGAGCATACAGAGAATATGCTTAACATTAAAGGAGGCTGTTCAGATCGAAGTTCTAAAGTTGTATTTGGATGTTTTTATAGAGAAAGTGGTCTCTGGAGGTCTCTACTGCAGCTGTCAACCCTCACCCCTCCAAGCGTGGTGCTTTCAGCTGTCCAGTTGCTGTGCTTTCCAGACAGTATCTCTTGTGAGATATTCTCATCAAGGAACCTGAAATAATTAGTCACTTTAAAATGCATGTCCGACAGTGAAAGGATATCTGACAGATCAGCCTAGAAGGGTGACAAGAAGTTTGAAGCTGGAGGGTCATTCCTAGATGACAGGAAGTAGTTGGCTGGGAAGTGGGAATTTGCGGTTGTCTTATATTTTATTTTCTTTTCCAACTCCTGTGGATTACTCCTCTTTGCATGTTCTACATTTGCTTACATGATGAAAGTGTGAGCAAATATAAAAATATTTGGATATGCCAGACAGGGCTTAGCTTCACTTGTGTCTTTTGTATTTTAGGGGATTCATTTTAAGAACCAACTTGTATCTGTACACCAGTCAACCCCCCAAAAAACCAAACCCCTGTATGTCGTGGTTACTGTGAATGCCATCTCTGCTCACCTGATGCCTGATGGCACACTGTGCAGCAGGGCCATCTGTCACCATGTTGTCCCCAGCGGCAATCCCTGTTCCAAAGCTGCTCTCGGACACATTCTTATGTAGGTTGTGAGTTTAATACTGCAGCGCTCGCGAGGAAAAGGAGGTTGAGCTTTTTTATGCTGCAGAGAGTTGACCTCTGGTATTGCAGTTGCCTTCAGGCAGCAGCATTGAGAGCCTGAATCAGCCTGAGACTCACCTAATGCAGCTCCTTTTTTCCAGGACAGCTCGTACCCAGTGCCAGGTAAAGAAGTAAGGGAAGCTGGACTTGCCCTGGAGCCTCAAAGTTGACATTTTTCAGAAATTGTCAGCGTTTACTGATGTAATTCGTGCTGTTTTGGTGATCCTTGCAGTGTCCCTTCTCTCTCTGGTTCTTTTAAAATTTTCAGTCTAAGTGACATCTTGAGATAATGAGATTCACTGTTTAATTGCACTGTGCAAAGAAGTATTTTTGTTTATCAACTTAGAATTTTAATTTGAGGGCATGTCACATTTCTCCTCTGTTCTGGGATGTGAAGAACAGAAGATGCTGATCTAAAATATTTTAAATTGGCTGCAGCAATCCAAGAACCAGAAGAGCAAGCCCCAGCAGGTCCACAAGTGAGTCATCTTCTGAAGTGTTATTTAGGAAAACTTACTTTTATTTGTTCTTTGGGAGATAAAGCCTTACCCACATCTGATATTTGTAATTATTTTGACTAATGCCAGCTTAGCTGTGGCTGCAGGCTAGAATAATGAAAGTGTCTGCCAGCTTCCAGCACCTGCTTGTCCTCTGCTTCGAGAGCCTAAGTTGGTCCAAGCTCCTTGCACGTCACTAGAATGGCAGCTCCTCTGTGAAACTGGAGCTAAAAGTTGGTTTTCAGTCGCTGCTTTGTTAATTGTTTTAATTTTCTTTGACTTGCCTTGGGCCTGAGTGAACTGGGACAAGTTGCCTGCCTGGGCTCCAACATCACACAGCAAAAAGGCCAACGCAGACCCTGCTACATCATCCCTTGATCTGGACTTTCTGTGCATTTTTTGAAGAGAAAATCAAAGCTTTGACATCAGTAAGGTTAATTAGTAAAATGTATACTTTTTGGTTATTAGTTAAGAAATCAGATGAGCTAAAGGTCTCTGATCTCTAGTTCTTTCTCCTTTTTGTGTATGTAACGATAGCAAAAAAATCACAGAAAACAGTAAAAGTGCAAACTTATTGCTGTCTAAATCCATGATAATTCATTGTGGGATTTATAATGTGAAGAGCTATCAGGTTTGATTGTTTTGTAGTTCTCTTGGAGCCTGTTTGAGATCTGTGTGTCTTTTCCTTTTTTCCCCTCTGACAGGTGTTAGTGCAGAAGGAGGGCATAGACCCAATCCTGGTTATTTTCTCAGTTTGAAGCAAGCAGGCGCTCGCAGAGTCGCCGCAAACTGTTGAGCTGCGGAGATTTCTCCTGCCAGGGGGTTATTTGGAAACACAAACTGTGATGGAAGGGCAGGCTTCAAGCAGGCTGGCATGGGCTTTTCTGCGATATTAGCCTGGCTGTATTTTGATCTGAACCTGAGCGTGTAAAAAGTCATGTTTTTTCCTTTATCTTTCTTTTTTTCTTTTCTTTCCCTATGAGATCTGGAAGCTGAGCGTTGTGGGCTCTGAAATTCCCACCTACAGCAAAGGTTAGACAGGCAATTTCTTCTGTCTAGCAACATTTTTACCTCAAACGACTCACTTTGTGATTAACATCTGTACAAGTCAGGGCTATAGAGGACGAGGGTCTGCGTTTTAGAAACGCAGCAGTTGGGCACCACAGTCTGGGGATGTTCTTAAAACCAGGTTATCAGCAGAGGTTTCCTGCTCAGACGATGACTCTGTCATTTCGCTCACCTTAAGCTCAAAAGGAGGATATTGATGATATAAAAGTAATATTGGAGTCTAGTGTCCTCAATGTCAGGCCATATATCATTACCATGCTAGTACAGCAAAAAATGGAACCCTGCCAAAGTAGATCCATCTTTTCATTTCTGTTCTTTAGGTGTGTTTTAAAATACAAGTTCTTTAATGCAGCTTCCTGTACCTGTGTAAAATCCATACAGGCCGTTTATATAGTCTGAAGTAGCGATTTCTAGGGCTGTTGGCTTCTTAATTTGTAGTTCAGCCTCAGGTAAGCAAAGAACACAAACTTCTGCAGTCTTCAAGCAGAATACAATGCTAAAAAACACGTGCAGCGACCCAAAAGAGGCTCTGGCAGCAAGGAGAGCAGCGTTTGCTGGTCCACACACTTGAGCTCTGCCATGAGCTTGGGCAGGTTGTTGGCGCTGTGTCTTGGTGTCCCGTTGGCAGTGATGGGGTGATGATTCTGCCTCCGGTTATTTCTCGGGAGCTCCATGGAGAAGCAGCAGCTTCTTGCTCTGCACGACTGTGACAGGGGGTTTTGGCCTCACTTGTGTCCCCAGTGTCTGCTATTAAGTAGAAAATGCTGCTCGTGCTCTGCTTTAATGTTTTACAAGCTTTCCCAAACTGTATCAGAGGGAAGCAGGAGAATAGCCCCTGATAACAGCTATTAAATATGAGGCTATAATGGATTCTGTTACTCTCATTTTTTAAAGGGAGTTTTCTGGAATATTGTCCCATTCTGGAAGGAGCCTTTTCAGGAAGGTGCGATGCCAAGATGATGGTGCTTGTAGGCTGACATGGGTGGTGGCCTCGAGGACAGCACAGGGACACTGGGGTAGCGCTGGCTGCTCTTCGCTGCTGTTGCCCCGAGCTGCCCTCAGAGCCGCAGCAGATGCTGCTGTGATGGCCCCAGAGCTGCTTCGAGCGGTGGAGTTTGGGGCTGTGGCCTTGCAGCGCTCTGCCCGGCGCCAAGGCTCCTGGCACCAGCGGCTAAAATTTAGGAAATGCCTCCCCCTGCTGCATGTGCACTAGGATACAGCCGGCGCCGCGCGCCTTCCCGGCGGGAAGAGTCTCCCCCGTCGCCTGCAGCTTCCCCTGGGGCTTTGGAGGAGCTGGTGGTGACCCCTGGGGCTGCCCCTGGGCAATGTTGAGCTGTGGGAGGAGAGGGGAGCGCGTGGAGCATCCCCAGGCCCTGAGCTGCAGTGGGTTGTTTCCCTGGGATTTCATGGAGAGTTTTTTCAGGTGCTGGGAGCTGATTTTGAATGTAAAAAGTATGGAAAAAACAGCAATTCTCAGCTTTTTTTCCCTCCTTGTCCCTCTGCTAGGGGTAAATGACACGTTGCACTATCTGGATAATTTGAACTGCTTGGCTGGAATGATCTGTTCACATGGACATTTGAAATATCTAAAGGAAGTCCTTGAAACAGCCCATCTTCTGGAAGGAACAGCCAGATTTCTGAAAGTCCATAAATCTTTAATATCTATTATTAAATGGATGCTCAAGGCAGGTGCGATATGAAGACAGACCCAAACCTGCTAAATTCCTGCATCAACAGCAAAAACCTCCATATTCCGAGGCAGCTTGATACACAAACTTTCTGCGTATTTCAAGAAATGCTTTTTTTAATGTGTTTTATTCCTTTAGAAAGGGTGTTAAAGCCGCCTGGGGTGCCCTCTGCTTGCTCGGAATCCTGTGGTTATGCGGGATGCCGGGAATGCGGGGTGAGCACCAGCCTGGCCCTGTCTCCATCCACAGCCTTGGAGGTCGGAGCTCAGGCTCTTGCCTGCTTAATCCCCACTCCCAGGGGATATTTAACCAAATTGCATGAGTTTTTAGTGTGCTATAGTAGGTAGGAACCTGGCTGCATTTAGGACTAGAAGAGGTGTTGCCCTGGAGAAGTGTTTTTATTGTTATAAATAATGTGAAATAAGTGTATGAAACTTTAATGAAAAGCTGGTGCTCTGAGGGGAAATCTCTCAACTTGCAGCAGGTGCCAAAATAATTCAGCCCCTTGGTTTCCTCCAGCCTGCTCTGGTTTCCTTGCTGGGTGGGATGGCTGAGGCTTGTGGCTCCGCGCTTGCGTTGCTGTTTCTGCTAGTGAATTTTCCATGCAAAAAAGAAAATGTGTTGTGTGTTTGTGCAGAGGATGGCAGCAATGTTTTCATTCTTGCTGGGCAGCTGGAGAAAGGTATTTTCTGTTGCAGCTGGTTCCAAGAAGTCATCTGTGTAGGAGTAAGTCTTGTAGTTCCTATTCTAGTTCCTGTTTATGTCACCTATTTGCACCTCCAAGTGCTTCAAGTCAGAAATCCTTGGTTCTCAGTGCTGAAATTGCTGCATTTTCTATTGCATACGCAGTCTGAAAGCTGGGCATCTTACTGTAGAAATGTACTCTGAAATGTACTCAGAAGTATTTTTCAGCAATGCTGCAAATTTACAGAGTATGTACTTGAAGTGCTAAAAATATTCCATTTTAAAGACATTTAATATAACCTTGAAGTTGTATTAAAGATATTTAATATAACCTTGAAACACTTTTCTTGTATCTTAAAATGTCAAAACGAATACAATTTAAATTCCAGAGTATTTAATGCCATTTCATAAATAGAAACTTCCAAACATCATTGAGTTTATATTGATTCAGTTTTTTGAGGATCACATTCACTGTGTTAAAACTTTCCAAAAGAAATCAATCTTTTTTCCACTTACTAAGAGATTTTAAAATTAGTTTTCTGTTTTCAATGTGACATTAAGAAGAAGCGTAGTTTCCTAGCTGCTCTGCTTTCTCCTCATTGATCTTTCTACAAAGTTCAGTCGGAAAGGGCAAGAGTTAAATATACTCGGTGTCAATACTGGGTTCCCAGCGATACGGAACAGCTTGAGGAGTGCTCAAGAAGTTGAATTAATCCCTTGTGTGCTTCCAACTCATCCTTTCTGGGCTGAATAACACCCAGGAGAGCGTGGTGAGGAGCCTGCACACGTGTGAACTGTGTGGTTGTTTCTAGTGGTGGGTTTTGCAAAATTAAATGTCATATTTCTGTCTAATCTGTGAATAAAGCTGCATTAGTCCGTTTGGGTCTAAGGTATGATGTTGCTGCAGGAGAAAAGCGTTTATACCAACTGCATCTCTTGTAGTAAGATGCCAAAATAGGTCTCTTGTAGCTGCCAAATATATTGTTATTGTCAGGTTTGTTCACTAGACAGAAGGGGCAATAGCAGCAAAAATAAGGTTTCAAACCACCTTATCTGTGTGCAGAGGGGTAGTTATGCAGGAATTAAACTTCTACACTTAATAGAGCTGGTATCCATGTCCTCATATACTCCAAAAGGGGCTGCCTTCCTTGGGATTTCACATCCATGGGGAGGCTAAGTGAGAGCTGCCATCAGTGCTCCCGTCCCCCTCAGCCATTCCCCGCCTTAAGCACAAGGCCATTGGGAAGAGCCCTGGCTGCCACCTAAATGATTAGAGCTGGAGCTCAGTCTGCTTGGAACAAGAAGCCCAGTGACTTTGTTCTGACCTTTGCTGGTCTCAAATCTTTCTAGTAAAGATGCTGCTATAGGCGCTTGGCTGCTTAAAATGTATTTCATATTTCAGTGGAACCCCAGCAGCACTGAAGTATTAAAAGGGCTCTGCTCTATTTTTCAGACAAATGGCATTGTCCCTTCTCTTTTCCCTAGGCTTAAAGCTCATTAATAATAACCAGCAGCACTGAGATTTCCTGGCTGGCCTTGCCAGAGCGTGAGAAACTCCACAGTCCTTTGCAGGTCTGGAAAAATGATGCAAATATGTCAAAAAAAAATCTTCTAAGCATTGCAAAACTGCCTTGCTGTTCCGCTCGGATAAAATCTTTCAAATATAAAACATGTTTGTAATGGTCCATATGTAATTAGGTCCTATCAGGATATAATAGGAACAAGCGAGTATCATTCTTTCTGGGAGTCGGACACTCTTGCAATTCACAGCTAAATTGAAAGACTTTACAACTTTTTAATCATAGACGACTAGCAGTTTTAGCTTAGATGTCTTTTGCTTTCTCTCCATTGAATCGCTTGCTTAAAATGTTCTGATAAATTTTGCAGTTAAAAGGGGAATTTTCACTATTTTTTCTTTTTTGCTAGCTTTATTTACAATCTTGTTCTTTTCTCTCATTTTAAAGCATTGTGTGTTCCCTGTCACGCATTTTGCCATTTCCAATGTTCTCACTCCAATCTATATGATTTCCAATGCTAAAATGATATATTTGTGTTGATTGACACTCAGCACTAAAGAGCTAAGTGATCAGTTGCCTGCTCCTAAACTTTAATGATATCCATTAGCTGCCAGAAAGCCCTTGCATGGGGCGCATCATTGTTCTTCCTTCTGTGTGACAATAGGACCTGATACGGCAATTTCGGTGTCATTTTATGAAATAACATGATACATTTTGTGAGATCTGATTCCCCAAAGACACCCTCAGGTCTGTTTTGCTGGGCAGCCAGACATCTGGCTTTTATTTTTGTTCATGGTCTCCTCCGTACGTGTTTTCTGGGATAGAATAATATAGGTTTCGGATAAATCTTTTTTGCACAATGAGGAAAGCGCTTTACCAGTTGGATGCTTTTGGACATAAACAAAACCATCTGTTCTATTTAAAGCGTAACAGAATTTAATTCTTCAGTGTGAATAAAAGCTGGTTCGTGCCAGCGAAAAAATGTATTTTACAGAGGGATAAATAATTTAATTGCAAGAAAATTTGCTGAATTTTTTTGTTTGCCTTCTGATGTTTGCAGATATGGTGCTAATTTAACTTGCATTGTGCACTAGGGGACAATAAAGTGTCACATCTCGCTACCAAAGAAAACATGCTGAAGATGTGCCATTTACCAAAATCTACTGAAGTTTGTGAGCTTGCAATTGCAGGAGGGCTGCAGCAGCTAGGATTTCAACTCTTTTTGTGATTTTTGCAATTTGTGCAAGACAGGAGGGAAATAATGCTGTTGTCCTTCTGCCAGCGTGTCCATCTCGGCCAGCTGTAGTCTGAGCAGCTCCCCAGCCACCGTGATAGCTGGAGAGAGGAATTTGGATTCCCCATGTTGGGGAATGTGCAGCCCCGAGGCTCTCAGCTCTCTGAATTAGTGAGTTTTGGCTGCAGCACTTGGGCTGATGTGTTGGAGGAGCAACCTGTATGACAGAAGCATTAGAGATGTGCAGTTGCTCTATGTGGACAATGTAAAAGGGGAACTTTGCCTTAGAATTGAAGCTTTAGGAAGTGCCCACATCCTTTTGATGTTCTTTTGCATGGATGTTTTAATGACATCCATGCAATGGATGCCTCCAATGCATCCAATGCTTGGTTAAAGAGAAGGGCTCTGTTCTGGAAATCACACCCTGCTTTTATAAACAGCTGGGTCCCAAAGGTGCTGCCAAAAGGTGCAACTGTGGTTCTGCTCGTGGTGCCTGTTGCCTTGGTCTGTGCTGAGGCTCTGGCCTCTGGGCACAGGAGTTTACTTTGCTGGTGATCGGTAACCAGGAGGAAGCCAAGCTGACTGGACTGATATTCTACATTTAAAATGTGCAGGAATGCAAATTGCAACTGTTTTATGCTGCTTTTTCTAATCTTCCTATTTCATGCATGCGTTTTTCCCTAGCTAGCCTAAGTGTCCATGTCTCTCCAGGTCTCCCTCAGTGCTTAAAGGCAGGTGTCTGTTTTGACAGTGCTGCCCATTGCTTGGGGACGCAGGGAGCAGCTGCAGCCAAGAGCGGAGTAGAAACCTCCTTCATGAAGAAGGATCTCCTAAGATCTCCCATGTTTTGGAGGACTGAGGGCAGCTGTGTGCATCTCGAGTATCAGCCTGTGAGTAGCGATGCAGCAATGCTCGCCTGGTAGCTGCCACCTGCCTAGGCTTCGTAGACACCGCTTCCCTGTGCGCATTGATTTCATTTACTGACAAATATTGTGATGTTGAGTGGCCTGTTTTAATCTCAACATGCGCAGATGCGGCCACATGAGCACCCTAGACCCTCACCTGGCTGCTTATACTGGCAAGCATCTCCCGGAGCAGTATCCGTGCAGGTTGAGGAGGCAGAAACAATTCCAGCCAGTGGGGCTTGATGGAGCTTTGCTCTTTCCTCAGTGTTTCCAGCAGGAGACATGAGAACTTTTGGGCTCCCTGACCATGAGCCCCTCTAAGGGACCCCATTTGTCACAGTACCTCTCACAGTTCTCTCCTGGGTGCAGGTGGCCCTATGGGCTTGTGTTGATGCTGCTCTCAGAGGCTCCCAGGGATGAGCCCGTGCTGCTGAGCTGCCTTTTATTGCCTTGAATGCTCCAGCATCTCCAGCAGTTGCAAAGAGATAGTTATCAATAACGCCTGTTAATGACATCATTAGCTGGGGGAAGTCTAGCCAGCGTGTTCATTAAACAGCTCGGAGGTTTTCCAGGGCTCACTGAAATATCTTCCTGATTAGCAGTGCGAGCTGGAGTTTAAGGGAGCTTCCCTAGAGAACGCGATTGCTTTTCCTGCACTACGTGCAAGTCATCAAATTCACGAGACCCGAGCCAAAATTTCGCAGAACTCCTCAGCTCTCGTGTGTGCCAGTTGAGTGTTGCCTCCGGTGAGCAGCCAAAAACCGAAATTGATTTTAAAGAACCCGCAGAGCATGAATATTGCAAAATATCACACCCGAAATTCAGCTGATCTGTGAAACTTTTGCAGTTTAATCTTTAGTCCTGTTCCTTTTGTGAATCTAAACGTGTGCCCCGTGCTGCGCCTGCGTCCTGCACGTGGTGCTTCCAGGACACGGGGTGGTGTTGGACACACCAAAGCTCAGCCTGTGCTCTCGCCCTTTGCTACCCGTGTCTCCTCCATCAAGGAGCAATCAGGAGGAGGAAGATGAGAAAGTTACAGTGCCCCATACTATTTCTGCCTTTTCCCCCTGGCAGAACTCATTTGCTTTTATCAATTCTGTTGTTTTTGAGAGCAATGCAGGTGGATTATTTGCTTTTTGCTTACCTGCCATTTACAGGCCTTTAGGGCACATTTGGGAATTCAGTAAAAAACAAACTCAAGAACTAACATAAAAAAAAAAAAACACCTTGTGTGCAAAAGTTTCCATGATCTTGGAGCTTCACAACCAAGGTAGTAAATTTGGGAGAGTAATTGCTGCTCTGCTATGGAAAAAGGTGTTTGCTAGAGCAGTCAGTAAAGATCATGATCCTTGTTTCAGTATTCTTGGGTTGGGATCAATTATCTCCAACAAAATAAGCTGATGTGTCTGAGATGGCATCTAGATTATTTGCTTTGCAAGGATTTATGGCTTGCAAATGTTTAGGGACAGAATAACGTCTGCTGTGGATAGTGTCTCTGCTTCTAGTGAAATTGCCTCCAATTACAGAGGTTTGTAAGTATGCAGGATCTGAAGGTTTTGGGGAGCATGTACAGCATATTTGCAGTACTGTCTTGTCTATGTATTAAAATTTCTGCTCTAAAAAGCACCAAGCAAGATCTATGACGTTTGCCTTGGGAGGGTTCCAGTTTCTCTTCTACCAGGGGTGCAGGTTTCTGGTATCATGCTAGAAACAGAGGGAACTGCATAGCAAATTAGTGCTTGAATGCAGTGATTTGTAGGTCGCTGCCACCAGGTAGTCCTAGTAAAATAACTTGCTGTATAGAAACTCCTTGTGCAGGGGGATCCTAGTGAGGTGCGTCCTTGCGAGGTGCAGCTAATAGATGGTTACTTGCAAAGCTGAGCGTTCATCCTGCCCGGCCTGTTCCATAAAACACTTTTGGCTCCTTGAAAGTTGCCACGGAGCATTTGGTTTTAATAAGAATCTAAGCCACACCAAACAGTAAATAAACAGCACCTGCTTTCTCTGGTATTTCCTTGTAGCACAAAATAAGAAGTATTCATTGCTTATTTATTGTTGGATGCGGAAAGAGAGAGATGTGATAATATGTCTTGGAGAGGCTCTGAAAGAATAGTTTATAGTCAAATTAACCTTTTATGAGATTCTTCCCCTCCTAGTTTTATGCACATACCTGCTGAGTCTGATATCTCTTCTAATTTAGAAACCAGAGCAAGTGTTACAGCAGGATCCTGTGCTGCTGTTGAGGTTGTCAAGCTATGGGTTCCACCGGAGAAGATCATTTTGAGCAGCAGGGACCCTCTTGCCCTGTATGTGGATGACCCTGTGCTGCTCGATGCCAAGCCCATGTGTTGTCCTCACCACCTCTTGGTGGTTCAAGAGGAGCCTTAAGCTCTTTCCCAGAGAAAGTCTGGGGCAGAACCAGAGCAGATAATGAGGTGAATTGCAAAAGATTCAGTATTCCCTGCCCACCACAGATGTGGAGGGCTGTGATGGAGCCTCTCCATGTCCTTGGTTTCAAGCAGGCTTTCCTGCAGAGAGGGGTTTCCAAACCTGTCAGGATGTGCATATTATTTGAACACTTCACTGACCCAAAGAGCTCTGCTTCATCCTCGGGTCTTGTTTCTGCAGATGTTGGAAGTGAATCCTGACCTTCAAGTTGGGTGATGGACATACATAGCCTGAGCCTGACATCTTTTCCTTGTTAGTTAGCTTGAAAGGAGGATGGCTCTTGCATTCTCTGCTGACTATTTAAGACACAATTACAAGGCATTTTTGTAGGAAACATCCATATCCTGTTCGCTTGGCCTTGTGTTGCCCCCAACTAAACCTTTCAGAAAAGACTATTCACTTTCCCTGAGGATCAGTAAAAATAGCTTAATGGGAGAGTCCTCTCCAAAGGGTGAAAGAAGGATGGGTCCATCCGAGCCATGCTTGTCATATGGATGTGCTGGGTGGATAACGGTGTATGCAGAGAAGTGGGATGCTGCCTTTCTAGTCCATTTGAAGGCTTTGTCTCCAGAAGTGATATTGTAGAGCCAGGGCAATCCCTGGGTGACTCGCACGTGTGCAATAGATGAAACCCTTTTCCTCTTAATTGGATAGGCTGTTATACTAGGGCTGCTAAATTTCATTTGCTGCAATGTGATACTTAAAATTGCACAAGAGAAAGGAAGTTAGGTTTTATTGGGAAGATTTGATCCCCCTTCTTGCCAAAAAATTTAAATGGAGCTGTAGCCAAGGGAAGAATGAAGGGGAAATGCACTATATAGGGGAGAAAAACTTTATTACATGGGCAAAACAGCAGCAGATGTCACATCCCTTACCTATGCGGGGAAAGGACATAAAGGACAAAATGTAAAATAGAAAGAACTAGTTTTCTATCCAATCATGCCTGCTTCCTAGTACCTTATTACTAAGCCAAGGACATGAAGCCTGCAAATGAAGGGAGCTCGAAGCTAGGCAGCAAGATGCTGGGCAAGCAAAATTTACCATGGGAAAGAGCAATTAGCAGTATATTTTGCCCAGTTATCTCATAAATGTCCCAGTGTTAATGCATAATTAATATGGATAGCTAATAGGAATAAATTTTCCCTTCCCTGTCGTCTCCTCTGAGTGATGGGGCTGTTCATGGTGCTGCGAAAGGGCTCTCAAATGAGGCGATCTGGAGGAGCGTGTTTCAGTGCCCGAGTCTCCTACTGGTGGAGGTAACTTCTGCTAGAAATGCCATTTTTCGTGAAATAGGTGGTTTACATGATGTTAACAGCAGGTGGTCAGCAGGTTGAGGTGTCTCTGTATTGTCTCCCTGCCCCAAGCTGGGGAGAGTGGAGAATTTTACTTGAGATGTGGGTCTGTGTCGCTCATTCTGGATGCTAAAACACCAGGATGGGTGCAGCAGGGAGACCTGTGGCTTCATGTGTGACACTCGGGTGGGGACCTGGAGCCCTGTGAGTCCTTAGGGAGCATTTCAGCCTGGAGGAAACTATTGAGTCCAGAACTTACTGCAAATCTTGCTCAAGAGATGGGAAAACTCATCATTGCTGAGCGCAACTGTAGCCTGTTCTTAACACCCGGCTGCACCTCTAGTCTTCCCCACTGCAATTCATTATTTAACCACAGCCCTGCAACAGCAATTTCTCATACAGCAAAGAGTAAGTTTTCTAATAACTACCTTTTATCGTGGCATTATATTTTCTTATGCCTGCTAAACCCTCAAAGAAATGGATGCTTTCTAATTTTATTGTTGAGGCCGTTTCAACCCTGTTTCAGTTTTCACAGAAATGTTCCTCAAAACTGCCTAAAATACTCTGAATTTTGCTTCCAATTATTGTAAGCTTGAGTCCCTGGTGGAGAAGGACCTGTGAAATCTCTGCATGGAGTAAAATGAGATAACTGGGAACCGGTGGCACTGGAGACACGAAGAAGGGGAAATCCTTGCTGCAGACTGCTTGCAGACTTCTTACCTCCCCTCCACATCTGCATTTGCCTTTTTTGGAGAAAAAATATAGATGCAACATCTCAAATGCAGAGGCCTATGTGTGTAAGTGTCTCTGAATTGAGCTTCCTCACATGCATGGGTTGCTTTTTTTGTGGAAAGGAAATGGGCACTTGCTGCATTGTTTAATCATCAGCTGCTGTGCTCGGATCATCAGCCTATCGGATGTTCTGCAGAGCTAAAAAACAAAGTTGTCACTTCGATTACAGTAATTTTGAAAGGAATCTATGAGATGTAGCGTTGTTTTGTTCCATGAATATTTCACTTCTGAATTGCAGTTGTTTTCTCAACTTTCTCCTCTGTTGCAGACTAAGGAGGAATATAACAACTGAGGGTAGGATTAGGAGAAACACATCACTCTGCAATCAGGGACTCCAGTGCTTTTATAAGGAGCTTTCCTGCTTTAGATCCAGGAAAAAGGCTCTTATCTGGGGAAATATTTACATTCTCAGGACAGCAGCTTGATGTCCATCCTTCAAGTAGTGCTGTTTACTTCACAGCGACCCTATAGGTGGGTTTGACCCGTGTTTCAGTGTTTAAAAAATGTTGTGACTTCATCTCGGACTGTCAACCAGTAGATGATGAATGAGCCCTTCAATTCTTTGTTAATAACTTGGGAGGAAAAAATAACCCTCAAAACTTGACCTTTTATATAAGATAGCCTGAAGAAAGTTCTCCATGGATTAGTGTCAAGAGTTGACAAACTGCAGATTTCAAAGCTGTTTTTGGAAGAGATCTAGGAATACTTTTACTCCTCTATTGCATATTAAAACATATCTCATTATCCTTTGTCAGTGATACTGTGGGACAGTTACATAAATCTTTTTTTCAGAATTGCAGGTGCATTTGAACATACTTCATTCAATGTTGAGCACATTTGTTAAGAGGTAGGCATGGCTTAGACATTCAGCAAGTTCCTATAAAATATGCTCTGAAATATGCTCCTTTGTCCTTTCCTGAACTATTGAACAAACTGTAGACATAGAGAAAATCCTTAAAAAAATATTTTGTCTTGGACAATAAAACACCTTTTGAATATAATAAAAACTTCATTAAGAGCTGAACTGAACTCTCAGAAGACTCTGTGTCTGTTGATGAAGTTAAGATTTTTGAAGTATGACAGCAGCTTGTTGTATAAAGTAGCAGTTTCTCTCTTTATTCTCTTGAGTGAGGCAGTTGGTATCATCCCTGGAGGCTGCATGGGAAAAAGCACCAGCTTTGGAAGCAGATCTGCAGCTCCATGATTTCCAGATGCTCTTTCTTTGCAGTGGGGATAGCCCCAGAATTCTGCAGTTGTAGAGTCTTGGTCATTTGTACTGAGATTTCAGTTTCCACAGTCAAAGAAATTCCATTTGCTTATTCCCACTATGTAGAGCTGCGTGCACACAGCAACTGAATTCTGCTAGATCTGATGTTACTGCTGCTGCTGTCTTGGAGAGTAGCCTCAGAACGCCTAAATTGCCTGGATCAGAGTGAAACTTTAACATATTATATTGTTCTTCTGATGATTGAGTCCAAACTAATTATACAGCAAGTGTTCTGGCCAGTAAAACCCCCTCTTTAAACACAGCTGGACCTTTGTTTTGCTTTTGAACAGCAGCCTTTGATGCTTTCCCGAGACCTGGGTAATTTCAGAAGTTGTGATTCTCCAGAATTTCCCGCTTTCGTAACGTGGAAATGAAAGTTGACAGCAGGGAAGGGAGTTTTAACAACCCTTACAGTATCAGCTATGGCTGCATCAGCTAAGATCCACGAATGGCACTATCCTCAACAGAATATATTTGTCACTGTTGCTTGTTATGCATCCACTCAGCTAACACACTTAGTAATCTGCTGCCTAGATTTCCATGGTGATTTGCATTCTGTCTATATGCAGTGAGGTCAAATCTTTTCCTTAGGTTTATTTTTGAGTGGAAGTGTTGAGTAGCCTGACTACGTATCTCACTGTTTGTCTCTGGAGGGCCAGCTCCGCACTGAAGGACAGCGGTATGACAACGTATATACTCTTTTGTAATCACTTTTGGACCTGGTTCTTGGAAGCTCCCGAGAAACATCATTGTGTTTGGGTTGTGGGGCTTCTCTCATGCCTTGCCATGCTGGCAATCTGGTGCATGAACGTTGCTGTCAGAAGAGCTGGGCCCGTTCATCGCAGGCCCGTGTGGAATGAGTGCGTGTGGTGGGCGCTTTGCAGGGCCGCTGGCCTGGAGGCAGCTGGTGGCTCTGACCTGCCTGCGCTGGGCCCTGCAGGGGCTCTGCACCCACACGGGCTGCTGCTCCCTCGCCTGGAGTCACAGAAGCCCAAACGGGAACTGCAAAAGTGACCTGATCAGCGTGTATAAATACCTCAAGGGAGGCAGTGAGGAGGAGGGGGGCGGCCTCTTTTCAGTGGTGGGCAGGGATAGGACTAGAGGAAATGGCTTCAAACTGAAGCATCGGAAGTTCCACAGGAACGTAAGGAAGCATTTCTTCACTGTGAGGGTGACTAAGCACTGGAACAGGCTGCCCAGAGAGGTTGTGGAGTCTCCTTCTTTGGAGATCTTTAAAACCCGCTTGGATGCAGCCCTGTGCCACGTGCTCTCGGTGACCTTGTGTGTGCAGGGGGGTTGGACTCGATGACCTCTGAGGTCCCTTCCAACCTTCGGTGTTCTATGATTCTATGAAAAGGGCTGCCCAGAGCTACTTGTTACTTCCAGCCTCAAGCTTGAAAGGAGGGCTGAAGATGTGGTGTGACCTTCTGTGCATGGTGAGCTGGTATGACTTTCTGGGAACAATTCACTTTTGGGGAGCCTGAACCACCTGAGGCTCTTCAGGAGATTGAGATTTGGATCTGACTTACAGAAACATGGCATTTTTACTTTAACTGCCCCTTTTTTTCCTCCTTTCAAGTAATCAACTACTAATCACTGACAGACCACATCATCGCATGTCCTAGGAGCTCTCTAGGTGATAGGGAGCAGGAAAACTCTCATTCCATTTCTTTCCTGCATGCAAATTTAGGATGTGGCAGGTTGGCCATGTCCCTAGTTCAGGCTGTTGCAGGTCCCTAGTTACTGGCTGCTTCCTGCTGCTTCTCAGGCTTCACACTTGCACCTTTGGGTGCTGCTTCTCCTTGGATGGAGTCTTTCCAGTGACTCTTTCCATCCTGTGCTTTGGGCAGAGGTTTCTAGCATTCACTGCAGTAATCTTGTTATGTTCTCTCCCTTCTGCTCCTTTCTAGATCTTGTTTCATGGCACTGCTTCTCTTGCAGTTTATTTCTGGTGCCTTTGTTGGTGACACATTGCCTGGTTTTGGATGTTTGTAGCAGATGTTCAGTTACTGAGTCTCTGCCCACTTTCTGACATTTTGGAAGCTCTGGGTAGTCCAGTCCCCTGAATTTCCTGGAAGTTGTGAAGCAGAGAGAACCAGGGGCTTTACTTACTGGCCCTTGGCAGCAGCATCTTCCTTCCAGAAAGGAAATCCCACCGGTGTCAGGCAGATCCCTGGGCTGGGAAGCCAAGTTCTGTGACTCGTATTTCAGCTCCTTTTCTCTGGAGAGGCAGGGATTGCTCTGCAGTAAACCAAGATGTCAAGTGCCCAACCATTCTGAGTAAGTGTGGGCATCTTAAAGTGGAATAGCTGCTCATTAAACAAAAATGACATGTTTGCCTTCCACGCTGTTGCTGTTGTCGTCTCAGGCATTGACGCTGTGAAGCCATGGGAAAAACCTGTTAAAATTGGAGGAAAAAGAGAGGTAGTTCATTTATTAGGCTAAATCTGATCTTTTTTTCAGTAATAAAATTCAGAAAGACCCCTAGAAAGCTTTAAAAAGATGATTTCCAATTTCAGCAACTCTCCAGAAAGTGAGTAGATTAAGGTGGTTATTTGAGCAGCATTTGCAGCAAGTGTATTTGTGAGATGGGAAATCCGTCTCGTACATCTACCCGGAATCCTGTTTATAGCAGCGACAAGCTGAAAACTTTGTGAAATTCATATATATCAAAGAGATTAGGTTTTAGCTCCAACTGCTCCCTGGCATCATTCTGTCTCAGCTGAAAGTTAATTGTCTCTAAATCAGATGTTGCTTCTGCTGCTGCCTTCAAAATGTGAAGGATTATCAAAGTGCAGATCTGGAGATTCTGTGCTGAGCTAAGGCTCAGTAGTTTCTGATGATAAGTTGCATATCCTTATTACTTAACCTGATAGGTTAAACAGTTGCAGCTAAACCCTGTTCTGTTATACCAGGCAACAGCATGGCCTGGGTTTAAATAAAATTAGAAAGTCACTTAAAGTGTCAGGGTCAGAGCATCAGATGCCTACAATGCTTGTTGCACCAAGTGCTCCAAAATTTCAACCTGGAGGAGGAAAAGGAAGGAAAAGTGAATTTGTCCTACTTGGAAAATGCTCCGAGTGCTCCAGGGGAAGCTGCCCACTGCGAGCAGTGCTGAGCAACTTGTTCTTCTTGAAGTGTTCCCAACAAGTAGCTGGGAAGCTCCCTGATAAGACTGTAATTAACAATAGGTTAAATTAACTTCTTGTTTTTTGTTCTTTTTACTTATTTTTCTTTTTTTTCTGGATGTCTATATCCCAGTGTCCATGAGGATCCACTTTGAAGGCAACACAAGTTGCCCTGAAAGAAGCTCCATCCCCTTCTGTTTTCAAAGAATGTCTGTCAGCAGAGTGACCAAGGTTCAGTGCCAGGAAGTGCTGTAGTGACTTAATTTCTGCAGAATTTAGGAAAAAAACTGTGTAAGAGCTGTTTTCCCAAAAGCATTTTATAAGGAAATATCTTCCTCTGTGACTTTTTTGTTTATCTTTCATGTAAGGGGAAGCAGGCTAGTTAATAATAATATCCCAATGACTGAAGTCTGCTGTTACTCAGGACGTTTTTGCTTCCTTGTTCTTCCCCAAAGCTAAGCTGAAAAAATTGTTCCTATCAAAGAGGGACGTTCATGTCATCTTATCTCACGTCAGGCATAATGGGATGTGACAACTCAAGGTAACACATCAATTAGGGAGGGCAGGGGCAGAGTTCTGTTGATGAGAGCTGGGATGTGCATCCAGCTTCAGGCCTGGCTCTTTGGTAATGCGGGATAACAAGGAGATTATTGTGGAAAAAAACTTTAGAGCCAAAATCATAGATCAGGCACTATAATTTACATTGATTTTTCAGCCCTTCTATTTTTAAATTATACTACTTTGCATACCCTAAAACTCTGGCACTTACTGATACATGACTCAAAACTGTATTTCTTGCAGTTCTGCGCTGGCATGAAGTGGGAGCTCATGTGAGTCTGCACCCATCTGTTGATCCCAAAGGATCCTTGTTCGGAGCTGCTGGTGGCATTTTGTGATGCACTGGATTTCATTCTTTTATTAGTTGGTATTAGCAAATGAAAGGTTAAATTGACATGTTATTGCTTCCAGAAGATGAAAGGCTTTTGCATGGCTTTAGTAAGTTATTGATGCAAGTGGTCTTGGATAAGGAGTCAGGGAAGCTCCAGGAGAGGAGCGCAGGTTGGTGGGGATTAGAGATAAGGACAAAAACCAAGAATCTGCAGGAATGGAGAGGAGCAAAGAGTGGAAGGGCAAGGGTCCTCACCCACACCTGCAGTGTTGATGGAGTGCTCCCTGGAGCAGCATCCAGCCTCTTTGCCCTCCAGTTCTCTTGGGAGCTTGTGTTCCATCTGGAGACGCTTCAGAGCCCTTTGGAGCAGGAAAGCAGGACTCCCGTTCCGTGTGCTGTTCCTGTAGGCTCTGTGGTGCTTGGAGCATTGCTTTGCTGATGAGACAGCTGTCACAACAGGACCTAGCGTGCTGTCACCCTGACACAGAGCGTCAAGATGCCAGATGAGTGCATGAATGCAACGGGAGTCCTTGTTTTCACATCTCTGTGAAATACATCTGAAAAGACTCTGCACAGGCTGGCTGTCCATCCTGGTGCCCCAAGTAGGATCAACTCTAAATTCTTTCCATAAAAATGTTTCTGTAGCCTTTTCCTAAGGGTCTCCAAGGTGGAGTCTCTTTACTGTGCTTAATTAGAAGCAGTCAAGAAGATCATCATAGTATCTCATGTAGTGTTCTGCCGAATAAAGGGAATAATCTGTCAGAAGGGACTAATCTGGGCTGGTTTAGCCTAAGGGTAGGCAGAACGGGGAGGTGAGTCCATGGTGCTGCTCTGGAGCTCTCGTTTTGCTATTCTCACAGGAAGGTTTCTAGTGTGACAAGATTTAAGTTGGATGTTAGGAAAAACTAGTAAAGCACCAGAATTTATTGCTCACTGAAGCAAGGAGCAGCCCTTTGAGTTGTTCTGGCCCAAATACCGTGTGACTCTGTAGGAAGCAGGACAGGTAGAGTCCTCTAGGATGCATCCTCAAATGCAGCAACCCCTATTTTCCTAGTCTTGATAAGTTCTATTTGCAACATTTCCAGGTATTTCTCACCTGTGGAGGTCACATCTATTCATCTCATCATGCCTGCATCGTCTGCACCTTCACACTGTAAAGCGGAGTTTAAAAACTAGTAAATAGGATGCAAAAAAAATTCAACTTTTTCCACGTTCCACCGTTCTTTCAAAAATGTGGCCTTCCTGATGGGTGCTCATCATCCCAGGTGTTGCTTCAGTACCAAGCACCTTCCTGGGCTTGCTTTTGCAGCTCTGTTCCTTGAGGAAGGGAGTTGGTGTGACTTGTTCAGTGCAGGGTGTTGGTGCCTTGCAAACCTCCTTCCCGGGCCCAGAGGCTGTTTCCAACTGTGTTCAGCGCCAGCAGATCTGCCCGGTGGGTGGTGCTAATGATTTCAGTGCAGTTGCCTGGTTGCTCATGGCTTGGATTCGAAAGAGAAAAAGTGAGGAGGGAAGAAGAAAACTTTCAGTGCTGACGAGAGAAGTATTTCTGGAAGCTCTCCTCTATCTGGAGTGTCCTTGAGATTCTGCCACAGCTTAACGTGGTGAATCTCTTGAACATTGAAAGTAATCATTCAAAATGATTTAGACTCTTTGGTGGTTGTTGCAAAAGAAAAGCGCTTTTCTTTTTCCCTAAAAGTAGCTGTAATTTTCTATTAGTTTCATATTGTACTAAGTAATAAAGTTATTAAATATTGACCGATTTCCTGCTCTCCCACTGCTTTTAGCACATCTATCAGCGCATCTCAGAAGGGTTTCCCAGAGGAACTTCTGACAGGCTTTAAACACTCAGCCATGACAGCATGGAGGAGGACGTGCTGGGTGGCTGAGCTCTTGCACTCTCCGATGCTTGTACTGTATTTCTCAGTATGTCTTGGTTCCTCCTCTTCATAATGTCCTTGTGTCTCTTTTAGAAGAGCTTGGAATCATCATGGTTGGGTGGTCATCTTGAAAGCACTGAGACCTCTTGCTCTGGATGTCATCATTGCACAAAGTCCCTTTCAGAGTCTCAGGACCATTCATAGACCTGCAGAACCGGTTCTTCCAGCTTAGTTCGGGGTTGCATCTGACCTCTGGCTTAAACTTCTCATCTAGGAACTTGGATGCGTCAAGACGCTGCTTCTGGACTGCGATGAGGACAAGGCAGGGACAGGAGGGAGAGCAGCGTGGAGGTCCAGCAGAGCTTCAAGCAGCCGTGCCAAGGGGTCATCTTCTGGATTGTTTCGTATTCCTCAGGTATGTTTTACTTCCTCAGAAGGGCTTGAAAATTAGTCCTGTACTTGTCCATGTATCTCTACTTTGCTTATTCTCCCCTTTTATTGATTTGTGACTCATGTGGAGGCCAAGCTGCAGTGAAGGACATGAGTCATAGGAAAAGAATGCAGGCATTTTATTTGCATAAGTTAATCATTTTATTTTTACCTGTCCCTTGTGCTTCTACAGTCCTATGGGTGTGCCTGAGAAAAATGCGGAGTATCTGCACGTGCTTTGCAAAAGGTTGCAAAATTTTGGTGGAGAAGATAATTTCCTTCACAATAATTGTGATACTTCTAAGTGCAGCTTCCTGGAGTTTTATTAAGTTGAGCAACAGTCCTGGTTCCTTCAGATTCTTGTATTTTGCTGATCTATATTGATGGATCATTCTTACAGGGAATAATTTTGAAAATATCTGTCTCTTGAGATCTGTACGAATTTTGCAGTTGAAGTTCCTTTGTTTAGGAAAATCACAAGGCTGGAGCAGCTGGATTGCTAGCACATCCTCACCCTGGAAAAACAACTGTCTTCTGGGAATGGTGTCTGCCCTGCCAGGTTGAGACTTATTTCAAAGCAGTCACGGACAGATAGAAATCTGAAATTCCAATGTTGGTAGTATCCTGTGGTTTTATTTTCAGTGTTTTAAATCTTGTTTGCCTGGACAATAAAACATCCCTTAAACTAGGGGGGGAAAAAGGAACCCAGCCTGGCTGGCTTGCAAGGATAAAAGCCAAAGGTGACCAAAAGGCACTTAGTTATAGCAAAAATGCAGAAGCTTTTGCTATAGTAAAGCTCTGTGGGCCAGTGCCTTGTGCAGCGATTTTCTAGCATTATGATCTACCACGAAGGTGTGCCAGGGTCTTCACAACAGCAAGCCTCAGCAGAAGGAAGGGACCTAGGCAAAAAAGCAGATCCCAAAACTGTAAATGCACTAAATTGTGCTTTAGATGCATCACTGCAAGTTTCAGAAAACCTACCACTTAAAACTTGATTTATTGATCTTATTATTTTAGAATAAGATCGATATGCTTTCTGTGGACAGCTGATTTTTCTTCCATCCGTGCATTTATTAAATGCATTTTACTTTGTGCCCTGTTCGGCAGTGGATTCTGGCACGTTGGGTTAGGTCCTGGACAGGGTGCAGCGGGAACCGCCGCAGGTCAAAGCAGGGCTGTGGGAGATCAGGGAAGTCAATTCGGCCGCTTCCAGCAGCCTCCAGAAAACGCTATGGGAAAATCCGGGCATGTAAAATAGTGGGTGTGAAAGTGGGCAGCAATTGCCTGGCATTGGAGCTGGAGCCAGGCAAAGCTCTTGGCAGGACTGGCTGGAGGCAGCCGTTCCACAGCGCTGTATTCTACTGCTACTCTGAATTTTGGACATTAAAAGGTTATTTTTTCCATTTAGCCCCTCCCTAGGGGCTGCAGTTTCTTTGCAGGACTATTTCTGTGCAAGCCTGGAGTCAATTCCAAATATGAGAAGCAGCAGACAGGCTTTCCAGAGAACTCTTTCCTTTTTTCTTTTCTTTTTCCTTTTAAAATGCATCTTGTTTTATGCAAAACCAGCAGTCTCAACTTCTTCTAAAGAAGGTGATTAGAGAGGGCATTTGTTTGGTGAACCAAAACGGTGCCTTCCTGAAAGCTGGGGGATTAACATGGATCTAGAATGCATGGTGAACACCATCCTCCCTTGCAGCAGCCTCTGAGTGGGCTTTTAAAATAAAGTAAGTATAAAGTAGTAAGTATAAAGTAGTAAGTATAAAGTAGTAAGTATAAAGTAGTAAGTATAAAGTAGTAAGTATAAAGTANAGTAAGTATAAAGTAGTAAGTATAAAGTAGTAAGTATAAAGTAGTAAGTATAAAGTAGTAAGTATAAAGTAGTAAGTATAAAGTAAGATTTTTTTTCTTTACTGCCTGCCAGCACACGAGGAGCAGTTACCCCCTGTCCCCATCAGTGCCCTCGAGCCCTGTCTTCCCCTGGCCAGTGGTTTTGAGGAGCAGAGCTCTGTGCCCATTGATGGGCATTGGCAGCGTCCGCTACCACCGCAGCGTCACCCTCGCCACTGAGCAGCATCCTGCCCAGGGGCTAGCACCTGCATCCCTGTGCACATCCCGTCTGCCTGTGGATTCACTCAGCACCTCGTGCCCTCGTGGAGCTGGCACGTGGCTCCATGTGGGCATACGGACCCGGCTCCTCCGAGGGAGTGCAGCAGCACGCTGGCCAAACAGGAGCAGCATTCCCATGCTGCAAAGGCAGGGCAGCTTTGGGGCTTGGGGTCTTTCCTTGCACCCGCGTGGGCTCAGGATACCCCGGTCCTGAGGTGTTGCTTGTGTTGCTGGGTCTGTGCTCTGCGTGAGCTCCATTTCTCCTCTCTGCAAAAGGTCTAATCTACAGAATTGGTTTTCATGGTTTGTTAGTTTTGTTTTTTCCAAAGGAAAATACAAATAATCAATAATTGAGATTATTAATAGTCTACATACATAGATGGATGTTTGCTGAGGGCAACGTACTAGCTAGGTAGTAGGTTTGTCCCACGATGTCTGATGCTTTTCCTTGGGCTTCCCTGCACCCTTGCCTCTCCTGATTACTGGAATTGCAAAGGGCTACCAAATCATCTACCTTGGCCCTCGTTTCCCCCAAATCCAAGCAGCTCCCGCCCACCACATTCCCCTTCCTCGTGGCTTTGTAAACATGTCACTGTGTGTCCCTGTGTCTGCAATTTGCCCTTAGAGCAGAAGTGCTGGCACCTGGTGCTGAGCAGGGCTGCAGCTGCAGGCAGAGCCCCCTCGTACGGCGCCCTCGCCCTTCCCAGCCCCCCGGCCCCTGGGGGCTTCTGGGGTCTCGGCTTCTCCCTGAGCGTGTCACGGGTGTCACAGCCTGGCTGGGAACGTGGGCCCTGTGAACGACAGCGACATTTCTGCTGCAATATTTGCCTTGTGACAAAGACATGGCAAAATATTCCCCAAAATATTCTCTTGCTTATTCATATTTGGATGCTCAGCAAGAATCCCTTCCCTTCGAGGGACGGAGCGGAGCACCCGGTGGCACCAGGCCAGTGCTCCACAGTGCTGCATTGCTGCCAAACTGAAGCTTTAAATGCAATTCCAGCAGAATTCCAGCAGAATTCCAGCAGAATTCCAGCAGTGCTACCCCTGGAGGGCCCTGCTCCAACGCAAGGTGTCCGGGCTGCAGGGATCTCTCCTGCCTTGCTGTGGGTAAGTGAACAGCACCTCTCAATCCCATCATTTCTCCAAAATCCTCCTCCTTTTGCTTGCTATCCAAGATACTGTTCATCGATTGGGTTTATCTCAGCTTAAAAAGAGAAATTGGCAATTGCAGGGATTTTTGCAGTCTGTGGCGTTACGTCTGCCTGCTTTTGCTTTAGAAATAGCAGGCCAGGAGTCTGATTTTAGTGGGTTTGCCGCTTAGCTGTAGAGAAGAAACTTCTGTGGGCTAATATTGATCTAGTTGGGAGCTTGCAAGGCACGGGCCATTAGGCAGCGTTTGCAAGGAGGGACCCTGCTCCGAGCTCCCCTGTTGTCCAGGCAATTTTGGATCAGGCAGCTGGGTTTCTGCACTGACCTTTAAAATTGCACTTTTATTAAATATCCACCTGGGTCCTGGTAGCCCGATAAGTCTGGAGGGTGCTTTTAAAACGGATGTGATACACAACAAAGCGTTGTCTTCCCTCCCGGTTATTTGCCAGATCTTTGCATGCTTCAGAAATGTACCCTGAGGAGGAGATTAACCGAAGGGCGCATTTTTCCCGTGGGAGTTTGTGAGGGAATTAAATGGGAGCATTAGTCTGCATTGCAAAAAATAACCAGTTGATCAAAAATGACCGTACTTAATCCTGGCTGATTCACGGCTCCTGGAGCGAGCGCTCGCTATGCTAGGTGGAGCTAGCAGGACGTTTTTAAAGCAGCGAGAGAGAAACCCGGTCTCTGTGTAAGAGACCGAGGCGGGTGTGCGTCTTAGATCACTCCCTCTTAAAATTAATGACTGGTTTCACCCAACCTCCCAAAGCTCCTTAGTCATTTCCCCCCTGCTCCGTGTTCGGATAAGGCTTTTTTGGACCTTCTGGATTAGCAGATTCAGGTTGAAGATCTGCTGCAGCATCCTTGTGGCCTCGGACAAGGTGCCCAGTGGGGTGAACAGCAGCAAGGGCAACACAAGGGGGCAAATAGATGTGCAAATGGGCAAATAAATGTCTACTTGTTGTTGCAAAGCTTCCCTCCTCCTGCTGTGTGCCTATTTCTCCCTCTGTTTTTGGCTGTTGGAAGGATGGAGTGGCTGGGAGAGGCAGGATGCAGCGCAGGGATGCAGTGGGAAGGCAGGGGGAATGGGAGAGGAGCTGGGGAGGCAGCAGGTGCTTGGTGTGGCCTTGGCAGGGCTCATCAGGGAGCCTCCGAGGGAAAACAGGCTCATTTAATGGCACTTTTGCACTGGAATTCCTCCAGATTTGCTTCTAACACTGTAGATGCGTAAACGCTGTGTAAATAAAAAATGAGGCTTGGATATAAAGTTTTCTGAGGTTTTTGGTCAAAGGACAAATTTTGGTAGAAAAACGTCGTCCCGGAGGTTCGTAAGTGCTTGGGGTCTCCCATTAGGGGCCTGGGCCCCTCTGTCCCCTATGCCTGCCCCATCACCAGGATCCCCATTTGGGGACCGTGCCCCTTGCAAGGTTTTCCACGTGGAGCAATTCGAGGTGCTGGAGCTGGAGGTTTTCCATGTGCTTCCCAACTTCCCGCAGGAGACGCTTCCCTGCTCACACAGTGGGAGAGACGCGGGCTCCGGAGCAGCAAAGCCAGGGGATCTATAAGCAGCGTGTTCTTCCCACTGCTTATCAGCCATTCACAGCACATATGGCCAGAGAGGAAGTTTAGATAATTTAGTCTCACTCCTTTATACCGCAGCTCAATTTAACCTAGTTCTCCTGGCAGCAAAGCTATGATCTGTGCTTAACTCGCCCAAAACTTCTGCTGGTGCTTGGCCTGCACCAAGAGATGGAAGCTCCAGGGCTTGTGGCTGGACTCTGTGCCAGGGCTCAGGCCTTCTTGCTGTGCCTCACTTCAACTGCAATTTGTCTTCCAGTTCTCAGCTCTTGATCCTCACCACACGTTATCACATTGCCCCATTTCCCATTTCTTTCTGTGTTTTTTATTAGCAGTTGTTTCGTTTGTCACCGAGCCATTATGAACTTCTCATCCTCTCCCGTGTCTTCTCTTGCTTGTGGGATGATGATTTTTCTCCTTTAAGAACTTAATATGAGGGTAAGTTAATTAGTACTCAAAGATACCATGTGTGGTACCCAGCCCTAAAGGCTGTGTCTGTACAGCAGGTTATTTTCCTTAGCGAGTGCGAAGGGAATGAAGGTTAAACCGGCGAGCTCGTTTAAAAACAACTGAGGGGAACTTCTAATCCCCAGGTTGTCCAAACATGCTCTTTTGACTCTGAGCCAGCATATTCATTGAATTCTGCAAAGCCTTCTCACAGTGCGGATACGTCCCTCTCTAAATCACAGGCACGGGGAGAGCTGCAAATTTCTAATTTCCAGGACTTGCTGGCTGGTCACTACAAGAAGAGGTGAGGAGTGATCTGGGCATGTGGGAACACCGCTCTGGAAGGCGGCCTGGACTGGAAGAAGTGGCTGAGGTCCCTGGAATGACATCCGAGGCTTTGAACATCCCACTCTCCTCCGTGCGTTCACAGCCGTGAGCTTTAGGGAGGGCGGATTTTGCCCTGGCTCAGTGCCATTTCTGGGCACATCTGTGATGTGGCTCTTTAGGAGAAGCTTGTCTGCCCTGAGCGGTCACATCGAGGCATGAAGCACAAGGACACAACCCCAGCACCTGCTGTCACCCACCCATAGCCTGAAACAACTGTCCTGATGCTGGTTTTCAACCTGGAAACCATTTCTTCCCCTCTCCCGGGATTTTGCTCTGCTTCCTCTGAAGGACGTGCTGACAATAGCTGCATGATTTGATTATTTGTAAGTGCAAACCTGTTACACAACCCTTATGGTCACACACAGCTTGGGAACAGCACGTTCCCTAAAAAATGGGCCAACTGCTTCTTAAAAGAAGGATCAACCTTCATACGTACCCTCCTACCGTGCCTAATTCACGTCTGCTAGCTACAAAAGCAGGCTAAATGTTGAATGCTGCGAATAGGAGAAGTTAAGCTTGGGCAATCTGTGACTTCAAGGAAATTCGAGCTCCCAGCCTTTCTGAGCAAAGGGGACCCATGTTTTTGTAGGTGCGCTGGTGATCACAGGGACACTTCACCCCTGAAGTGGGTTGAGCACCAAAAAGCTTCCTGGTCATTAGGACCATAAGGGATATCAGCTATGAATATAATGAATAATGAATTTCTAGAAGCTTTAAACACCATTGTTATGTTTTCTGATTTTTAAGGGTTATTTTTTAATATCACTGTAGTAATGATGGGACTTCTTTAGGCTTATATTTGTTTCTGTGTTTTTTAAAGCCTTTGAGAAGAGTTGTTGTGAACCTTTTTCTTTCTGTGAAGGGCTGTCTGCTCTAATTGGAATGTATCTTTGGGTGGAAAACAGGGTTTAGTACAATTATGGGAATTTCCACTCTCACATTTGTTGGTTAACATCTTTAATGATTCGCTTTTCTATAGTACGACACTTCATGGCATGATATCTCCCTTAGATAAAATAACTAAAAAGGAAGTTCTCGTTGCCCCGAACCATGATGGTGACGTGCTCTGTGCATCCCTGGTGTGGATGCGTAACTCAGACCAGCAGCCACCAGTGAGATGCGACCGTAGCAGCCCGGGTCTTTCCCACCAGATCTCTCCGTTGCATTTAATGGAATACCTCAGATCAGTGTCTGGTCTTGTGAAGTCTGAAGAAGAGAAGCCTGAAGCTGGGATCTGATTAATGTCTATAAATACCTCAAGAGAGGTAGCGAGGAGGATGGCAGTGGTGTCTTCAGTGGTCACTACCCATAGGACTAGAGGAAATGGCCACAAGCTGATGCACCAAAAGGTCCATAGGAACTTAAGGAAAACCTTCAGTGAGGGCAACAGCCCTGGAACAGGTTGGCAAGAGAGGCTGTGGAGTCTCCTTCTCTGGAGGTATTCCAAATCCTCTTGGACACAGCCCTGTGCCACGTGCTCTGGGTGACCCTGTGTGTGCAGGGGGGTTGGACTAGATGATCTCTAGAGGTCAGTTGGGCAGTGCTGGTGTCTCTGATGGGCCTAGGGGCTCAAAGGTGCCAATTGGACCCATATGACAAAAGCAGCTTGGTGAGGTCTGGGTTTTCAAAGACTTTGTCCTGCTCGGAAAAGCAGCTTGCACATGATGATGCAGCCACTGGGGAGAAAAGTGGGGAGTTTGAAGACCTCCAAGTTGCGTGAGGTGTTGGGGTGGGGACACCTATGGGGCAGGAGCAGCTGCTGTGCTCATTCAGCCTGAGCTGTCGCACAGTGCGGGCAAAACGGGATAAACTACGGGCTAAAATAAAACGGGATCAAATAGGGCATAAAGAGGGAGCGGGATGAGGAGGGAAGCGGCAGCTCGGGTTCCTCCGTGGGCTGGAGGCGGCCGCCTGAGCCCTGCCGGACTCCCCGCAGCAGCGGCCGGCGTTGGGCGCCCTGGGTGCGGGTCGAACGTGTTGTGAGGGGCTGCCCCATGCAGCATACAGCCCGGGGGCTGCGCGTGGGGGTCCGGCGGGGCCCCCAAAGCCTGGCGCGTGGGGCCCCGTGGCGGGCGGCTGCGTGGCACGCGCGCCGTGCGCCTTTAAGAGTGGCGGCGGTGGCGGCCGCCCTCGCGGTGCCCGCAGCTCCGCAGCCATGCTCCCCACTCGCATTCGCAGGCTGCGCGCGGCAGCGGCGCCCCAGCCCGCCCAGCGCCCGCGTGGATGCCGCCCGCGCGCCCGCCGTGACCACGCGCAGGGGATGCCCGTGGCCTCGCTGCCGCCCCAGTGCAGCCCTCGGGGGGCCGCCCGCTGCCCCCAGCCCCGCCGAGCCGCGGGCCTGCAGAGGGTTAAGAGTGGCTGCGTGCGCGCCGCGCGCTCCGGCGGGGACTAATCTGCAGAGCTACATGTGCAGCAACCCAAGTGCTGCGGCCGCCGCTGCTGCTCCCCGCGGGCGCCCGGTGCTGCGGGCGCCGCTCGCCCCGGATGCCACCCCGAGCGCCCCGCCGCTTGAGCGGGGCGAGCTCCGTTGCCCTGGTGGGATCGTGGTGACTGGCCAGCTCCGGGGGCTCGCAGAGGTAGGTGCTGCGTGTTGGGGAGACCGTCCTCCTCCCGGGCTGGGGGAGTAAAGGGTATTTAAAGGAATATTTTGGGGGGGACAGAGTTGAATCTGCAGCCTCACAGCAGGTGGAGAAGTGTCGGTGCATGGATGGGAGCAGGAAAAGGGTGTCCCAGCCAGACCTGGCTGTAAAGTTATTTATGTGTAAGGGGAGCAAAGTTGGTTTGGGCTCTGGGGAAGGCACCTCTGCCTCCTCCCCGAGCGGCCCTTTGCAGGGCTGTGGGTGCGAGGTGCCGGCCGAGGGGACCCCGCGTGTTCTACAGGTGCTCCTGCACCACAGGCAGGGATGTGGTGCTTCCCCGGGGGGCAAAATGGTCCTAAAATGAGGGAAAGGCACACTGCTTGCTGAGGAGGAGGGAACTGCGAGGTCCGAAGCGCTGATGCTTGGAAGCCGAGGCGGTGGTGGCAGCTCTCTGTGTAATGCTCTGCTCCGGGGCTTTGGCATTGCCAGCTCTGCTCAGGGGAGCTCTGCTTAGCTCTGCTCTCTGCTTTGCTGCCGGCTTTCTTTGCACTGATACCAGCAGAGAGATGCTGCCAGGTGCATCCCGGTCCCGCGGGCTTGCTCGGAAAGGTGCCTTTTGGGGAAGTCCCTGGCAAGATCCCTAGCGGCGGCGCTGCAGCTTCCCTTTACCAGCTGGGTGTGCGGTTGGGGCTGTCAGGAGACCTCGCTCCTGCTCGGAACATCATTCCGCAAAGGTTGAGCTGGAAGGGGAAGTCCTCAAGCAATCCAGCTTCCCAACACTCCAGTTTTCCACCCCGCCGAGCGTCGCTCCCTGCTTGCTGCCAGCTGCTCCGTTGCCTCCACGCACGTGATGGAGCCTGGCCGTGCCGGGGAGGTCAGCGCTGCCCCGTGACATCCAGAGGCCCTCGTGCCATCGTGGAGCTGGTGAGCAAAGCCCAGTAACAGCAGCAGCAGCAGCTTGGACCCCGTGGCCGTAAGGGAAGAGCGACCTGCTTGTGGAGACTCCCCTGGGAAGAGCGTGGCCGCTCCACGAGCTCCGGATCCCTTGGAAAGGTGCAAAGAGACCGTATGGATGCACCAAGGGGATTCGCCGGGGTGTACGTACTGGTGGACAGCGGGCTCGATGACTGAAGGATTGCTGGTGTAACACGGTGAGCAGGAGATAAGCAGCTTACCTGGGTGATGGGATGCAGGGAATGCCAGAATAATTATAGGGTAGTCATTCCATTTACTGCTAATTGCCGAGAGGCAGAGCGGTGATTAGAACTGGCTGAATTCAAGCACAATATTTCTCACAAAGTGGCTTTCCAAATTGGAAGTGGATTTGGTTCTGGTGTGCTGGCAGCTATTTTGGTTGTTTTTGTGACCCTCTTCCAGCAAGTGTGTTTTCCAAGAGGTCCTTGTGCTAAAGCAGCAAAATGTTGATGTGTATTTACCTGTAATGTGGTGTGAAGGGACAAGTGCTTTTTCAGGATGTAGAAACAGCCTCCACGAACTGTTCCTTATTGCTGAACAGCAGCTTTGGTCAGTAATACAGGCTTTTCTTAAGCTCGAGCTATGTGGAAGCTTGCTAAAATTAGTAGTAGTAATGTTAAAAATAACAAATGCCTGTGCTATCATGGCAACGATACCAATGTCTTCCTCAATGCAAGGGTCTCCAAAGTGTCAGAAAGGAAGGACTGGGTGTCCTTCAGCATGGCCAGGGCTGCTGCTGTCCCTCCAGAGACTTTGCTCCATTGCAGGATGGGGTTGAGCTTGATGTTGTCCTAGGTCCAGAGTGACCTGGCCATGGCAGGGCCTTTGTTGCTGTGGGCTTTGTCCCTTCTCTCCACATGGGACTGGTTTTATGCAGCAGTTCTCATGCACAGATCTGTGCAGTGTTGCCTCTGCGCACGAGTCACAAATTGTGCCTTGAGCCGACAAATGCGAAGGGAATAAACCGAATCTTCAGGAACCGTTTACTAGGGAATGATTTCCCTGGATTCTGAGGCAAAATAAATGAAAGGCAGTAATGAGGTGCCTGCAGTCTTTCAGTGACTGTGGAGTTTAATGCTTTAGATGCTGCTTGTAAAGCAGCTACAGGTAGTCAAAGCTCGTGCTCCAGAAAGTCTTGCGTCAGAGATGAAAATGAGCCTTTTTGGTAGTGACCGGAGGATCTTTAGGAGCTTCTGCTTCTGCAGTTGAAATCTGCCTGGCTTTGTACCATTTATAAAATGCACTCACGGTAGGTGGTAGCACCAGCCTCCTCATAGTGAATGCAGATATTTATATTACGCACAAGGTTTTCTCACCTTGCTGCATTCGGATGGTGTTTGGAGATACCGTTCCTGTTAGGTAGAAAATTGAGGCTGACTTTGGAGGTGAATTCAGCGAGCAGTTTCTATTTAATATATATAGCATCAAATAGGAACAAAGCTGCTAAAGATTACTTTAATGATGAATCATTATATGGCTCTCACTGTCTGGAAAGCAATAAAAGGCAAAATGGAGTGCCAGGATTTAATCGCTTAGAAAATGCATGGGAAGGGGCCTCTGCTGTAGAGAGGGCTTACACCACCACGGCCGAGTGAAAATATTTTTGAGGTACAAGAGAACTGAATTGTCTGCCCCCCAAAGATGTGAAGCAGCTGCCCTCTGGCCCTTGCTGTTGTGGAAGGTTGTTTGCTTTGCCTGTTAGTCATTCTTAGTGTTGGAAAAAAAGAAATTGTTAAATCCTGACCGATTTTCCCCTGTTTCGGTGCAGCTGCTGTCATATTACTTGTCTTTCGAACGCTATCGGTTTTATTACTAATCCTAATTAAATGCTGTAATTTTAGAAAATCAGATTAATTTGCCCCATCAGCCCTATGCAAATCCTGCAATAATTGGGGATCGTAAAGCGTTCAGGAGAGCGTAGCTTTACTCCTGAGGAGTAATGGCAGGTGTCCAAGTGTGTCACCACCCTTGCTCTGGTGACACGGAGCGCGTGGCGAGCACCTCGGCGTGCAACGTGAGCAGAAGCACTAAGCTCCTCTGCCGCCGACTCCTCCGTTGCATCCGTAAGTCAACGAGCCTTAGACCAGTGAATTCATCTCGCCCGTCACTGAAATACTTTCTCCTTGCTATAAATATTGCATGAATTCCTCAGTTCCTCTCAGTAGATAAATGAGCAGCTGGAGCTGGGAGTTGTTGCACGCGTAGGTTGTGGCTTGTTTGGGATCTGTGTAGTGCTGGACATGGTGCAGCTAGTCCTGGTGTCATCCCCGTGTTTGCACCTGAGGGCCGCAGTGTGGACCGAGGCTGCAGAGAAGCTCCTGCAGCGACTTGTTCATCTCAGGCTGGGAAGGAAACGTTTCTATCACTGCATCAGTCTCCTGGGGGGCAGGAGGTACTGTGAGACTGACTGCCATGCTCCTTGAAGTCCAATTTTTGGTCTTTTTAAGCACAGATGTTAGGTAGCTAATAATTAGTTTTGATTCCAGCTGAAGCAGTGGCCAAAGTGGTGTCCCACCACCTGCCCCAAACGCTGGTTTCCTCAGCAGTGACACTAGGGAGGACCTCCCTGGTCTTCCTGGTGCAGTTACCTGGCACTGAAAGGCAGGGATTAGACCAATGCTGCAAATATTTACACCTGAGCCAGTTGTTTAGATTTTTATTACAGCTGAGGGGGGGAGAAAAAGTCTGCAGTGAGATGAGATGAATCACAGCCTGGAAATGCCCGTGGATGGAGAGGGGCTCTGGTGGAGGTGGCTGCAGCGCCAGGTGACCTGGGTCCTACCATGCGAGTCCTCATCCATCAAATCACCGGCCCCGTCATATGGAGGGAGTTATTACTGTAGAGAGAAAACCTGTAGTGTGATGCTTGTCGCATATTACAGATTTGGGGGCTGCCCATCAGTCTTATTTCACCCAAAATGTAGAATTCAGGAGTGCTTTTGTCACACCGAGATTTGTAGTGCTTGACCACAGCTGCCAAACTGTTGTCTTCTGCAGGGCATTTAATGTGCAGGAAGCTTTAGGCAGAAATATATGACTTTTATAATAACTATTACTTGCAGAAAAGAAAAAAAATTCAAGATTTCAAGAGCATATTAATTAGCCACAGTTTAGTTATTAGTAGCTTGCAAACACTTATTGTGGACATTGTTATCTGAAGAACTCTAGTTTAATGACTCTAATGGGCGCTATTGTCGGTCTCCTGAAACACTGGAGCTCTACAGCCATGAACTGATTTTAATGTGGGTCCTATTTGCAAACATTTGTATTTTTAGATTTTGTGGCACCTGGTATTATGTGCTTGGCTTATGACAGTAAAATCACAGCTGAATGCTGGAGTGCATGCAAATACATCTGTATCAAAAGAGGTCCCTGCTTTATATAATTCACCCTTTTTAATTGTGTGTATTTTTTGAAGTTGCGTGCAAATATAAAAGGTAAGCACACAGGTCTGAATAGCGTGTCATGGATGTGCAAATACTGCCTGGTGTTTCCGTAAGGCCTAGCTGATTGTTTGGCCACCACGTAGCCCAGGGTGGCAAATTTCAGCCTGGAATTCCTGCCTACCTTCCAGAGCCAGCCTTGTGTCAAGCCTGCCTGTCAAGCCAAACCTGTCCTGAGAGCAGCTGGTTTTGGTGCTTAAATAAATGGGGAGGAGAGAAAGGACAAAAAAACAGCCTGAGTTTATTTCCTTGCTCTGTATGTTGAATGTTCTTGTGCTTTTGTCTACTGAATTAAGAAGCCTGCTGCTAATAGAAATCATTTCACAAGTGGTCAAGTCATTGTTCAGGTTTCTTGTTGCTAAAGCGATTACATCCCTTAAACCCTTGTCATAAAATCTATTTGCAGGCTGTTAAATCACTTGTGTTTCTCTGGTAATTTTTCAGTATCCTTTTGAGATGCAGCATCAGGGCTGGGCAGTGCAGAGCACAGCCTTGTGCTAATCTCACTAAAGAAACACCACCCTGCTCCTAACCTTGCTTGAAATCGCCCCTGTTCAAACAACCAGGAGTGTCATCAGCTCTTGTAGCTTCAGCATGACCCAGGGACCTCCTGTTCTCGTTATCTGCTGTAATTCCTATATATATTTTAAGTCTGTAATTTCTGACTAACCACTTACGCCTCTGAGTGGGACAAGTCTTTTGCCACTGCAGTCCTGGATCCTAGACAAGTAAGCTTGGATTTTTCTACATTAAAATGCCTGGTCTTGGGAGGACCTGGGTGATGAAAAGAACTGAATTGTTCAGTGGAGTCCTCCGAGTTTGCCAGTGTTTATCACATAAGTCAGCGCCGAGTTGCGCTGGGCTGAGAACCCGTCTCCGTGGGCCCTGTTAAAAGCATATCCATTTGATGATGGCTCCTCATTAAAATTACATCGTGTTGATTATTAGTGATTTTGGAGAAGTATTCCACAGTGATTTCTGCTAATGGGGTTCTCGCAGCCCCGACGTGGAGCGTCGCCGAGCCGCGTGCCGCAGTGCAGCCGGCAGTGCTAGCGCGGCCGCCTCTTCCACCCGCCCTAGTCCATTTTGCAGCATCCAAGAGGGGTGACTGGCCTTCCCATTACACATGGATCTCTACTGCCTTCCACTTCCTTACGGTGCTGGGAATATGTGTTCCAGGAAGGATCTACAGGTTTCTGTCCCACTGGAGGCATTCTTCAAACCACCCTTGACAGAGATAAGTGACGAATTTGGAGTCTGGTTGCTCTTCTGTTCCCTTATGCTTTTTATCAGTTTGGGGACTTCTGCTGGTACTTAGCTTCATTGCTTGCTTTTCATTCCTAGAGTCTTCTAGGAATTATTTGATGCTTTTGAACTATGTCAAAGCTTATCTCTAGACTATGTTACTTGGATGCCCATCTTGGCCACATCGATATGCTGGTGCAATGTCCCCATCTGTGGTCCATCCTCAGCCCCCGTGCTCTCTTCCTCGCCTTCCATTCCACCTGGCACCGCTGCCATCTGGGTCTTTCCTTGGCTCAAACTTTCATCCCTTTCCATTGCTCCCTTCTGGAGAGATTTCCCTCCCAGCAGGAATATGGAGTAAACCCTTCCCTTCTGCAGCCACTCTGTGGTTCATGTGCTGCTTCCTGTCCATGGTGCCTTCATTGCTCACCCTGCTCACTGGTCTCCTCTCTGGGACCCTGCTTTGCTTTCTCCTTTCTTCTTTTTTCCACCTTTATTTTTTTCCAGTTTTTTTCCCTTGAACAGTCCATTGTTTCCTTGACGTAACCATTCCTGACAGCCCGGTATCCTGACTCCAACAGTGGCAAATAGCAGATGCTTAGAGAAGAATATAAGAATCAGGGTGAGGCTATAATAACCCTAATACTTGCTGCCAGCAGCAATCAGCATCGCGGGTGCGAGTTGGGAACGCGCTAAATCCCGGTCCCAGCGGGGGATAGAGCCTTAAACCATGAGGATGAGCAAAGGGTAATTGTGCAGGATGGCAGGTTTTCCTGCCCAGCGCTTTCTCGTCACCCTCTCCTCGTGTTGAGTTGCTCAACCCAGCAGGTTGGTGCCGTCCTCTTTCCTGAACAAGTGTTGGGTTCATCTGCTGACCTGGAACTGGAGCTTGTGGTTCTCTCCTGTGGAGGTTTCTCCAGAAGGTGCTTCCTGCAACACAGGATGAAGGGAGTAGTCCTTGCGTTCAGTTCCAAGCCTTTATACCAATGTGGTCTGTTAGGTTCTCCCTGCATTCAAGCTCTGCCTGGTGGGGCTGCAAAGTGGCCTAGCTCCAATTGTGATGTCCCTGTTGGTCCTGTGAAAATCAGAGACCCAAGAGATTGTCCCCCACCAAAAGGGAGGTTACAGGTGTCCATGCTGTTCATCCTATGGGTCACCCATGGACACTCCAAGGCATCGGCGTGCAGGCAGCCACAGGGCAGATGTTCCTTCCCGACCAGCAATTTGGAGATGTAGGAATATGTTGTGGTGTCAGAAGCCTGTGAGCTGCTGGCTGAATTGCTCAGAAGCAGGGAAAAGCACTGTATCAATGGGGATAATATTTCTTTTCCTAATGAGACTTGCTAGGCCAAATAGGAAACCTAGTGTTCTGCTCTTGTGCTGAGCCCACTTTAGCAGACCTTGTGCAATATGATAGTCTCCATAGTCTTATTAGTTGGTTATTGTAACACTGTAGTGTTAATATGCACATGTATTCCTGCAGAGCAAACAGCAAAAGGATAAATAGAAGTAATAAGAGAGTGCTAATGTCTCTCATTCCCTTCTCTAGTTAAAAGCAGAAGGCAGTTTTAGTCAGCCAAGCAGAAGAGGAATATGGGCAAAATATAAGTGCTTGCTTATATGGAGATGGATTTCCAGCCTCCGTTGTCTGTCAGTGCCTCCTTTGAACCGAAGCATCTTGCGTCAGCCTATTTGGATATGTTTTTACAGGTATTTTAACACCAAAAGAGGCAGAGAGATGCTTAAGACTTATAAAGAACCTTCTCGATGGACATGGAGCTCCTAATCCAGGGCTGGTCTTTTGAAAATTCAGTAACATCTGTCTTCAGCTCTGCTCGCCCACAGGCTTGGGAGACGTTGCCCACACTGCTCAGCCTGCTTGGGCTGGATGGTAAAACACAGGGAGGTCCTTTTTGGGCCTGACTGAGTGCCAGGAGGGCGGTTAGCCCTTGAGGTTGATTTTTTTATTTTTTTTTCTTCCTTGTTGCTGTTCTTTTGGGGTTCATCCTATATTTCCAGATTACCTGTGTTCTGAAAAATGCTCTGGTATTGATTTAAATGTGCAAGAAGGTCTGAAGCAGGTGAAGCAAACGGAACAACCTGGGCTTCCAGAAGTGTTAGTTTGAAAGCTGCACTGCACAAAGACCTGTAGGGGCAAGTGGGATCTGCCACCAGGTGCGTGCAAGGAGTGAAATGGATGCTGCAGGGAGCAGGCTCTGATCATCACTTCGTTTTTGTGCTTCCTCTGTTACCCCCACTGCTCCAGCAGCTGACAGGTTTGATTTACCCTCTGCTTCTGGTGAGATTTACCCATGCAGTGCATTTATTTCAGTGTTGTGTTTCCTTCACGAGATATGCGTTATTTTTTGGCGGTTGTTTTGTTCATTATGCTCTGAAACAGTTGGGGAAAACCTTGGAGCTTCCTCAGAATAACAGATAGAAGGGCAGGGGGAAGGACAGGGACTCTATTTTTGACGTGACTGGCCTTCAATACCTACTTCTTGCTGTTCAAGCTTCCCAGCAAGTGTATTAATATTGAGAAGTCTCTAAGTTGTTCCAGCACATGCCGTATGGTTGTTGAAGTGGACTGAACAGTTATTTTTGTTCCTTGTTTTTTCTCCTTTTCTCTCAAAAGTGTAACCAGGCCCCAAATGGCCTATTGCACAGGTATCAGCAGTGGCTTTTAGGGACATTTAAGTGATTAAGGGGAGGTGCTCAGTGGCCCTTTCCCAGCTGGAGCTTTCCAGCTGTGTGCAAACGTGTGCGTGCCAGCAGTGTGCATGTATGGAAATGAGCTTTTTATGTGCTATTTGGCCCTGAATTTGCAATTCCTCTGATGCCAAAAGGAAAAGTACCTGGAGACTTGGGGCAGAAATATGCCTGCCGATGGACGTGCTCGTTCTGCATAAATCATCTATAAGTATAGCACGCTCTATTCATTTAGCTAGTGACAGTGTTATTTAGGGTGATACAAAGCAGTCACCGAGTAATAAGGACTTCCTGAGAAGAAAATCTGTGCTAGAGCTCTTAGGTGTAATGCTCATTTAAATTAAATTTGTGCCCCGTTGGAGCTGTAGGGTATTTCTTTTAGATGTCCTAATGATATTGAAGCCTTAGATGGTTAAAAGTTGGTTTTCTTCAAAAGAAAAATACCATGGTTATTGAAGAACGTTTAGATTCCTTTTTAAGGAGTAATAAGTAAATAAGCAATTTTCTCTAAGAGCAGAAGGAAATCATGTATGTTACAAGTAGAAATCTCCTATCTTCATGAGACCAGGTCATAAATATGCTAAAAGGAGACAGAAAGCCTTTCTACTAGTGGTGGGTTGGGAGGTGTTGACCCACTTGTTTATGACTTTAGAGGTTATTCACTGCCTGCGTGAACATTGTACTTCAAATCCCTTTTGGAAGGCTAGCCTTGTACTACTTGCAAAGGAGCTGTGATTGCACTGGAGTTATTGCTGCCATCTCTCAGTGCAGATGCTTTCTAGTCGTGGTGCAAACACTAGAAAATAAAAAGCCATACTGACATTAAGTGCCCTTTACACACCCCAAAAGAGAAGTGTGTATTTTTTTAATGTTTTAAATATTGGAGTATGGATTAGAGCCTAGGATAGTAATGAAAAATTATTGCTCTGTTTATTGACAGTACCAGCCCCTGGGAATGCTGGATGAGGTCCTCTTTTCAGCCTGAGAAATAGTATTTTTCTGAGTCGAAATGAAATGTTTTAGTCTGTGGTGAGCCTGGAAAGTAATAGATGCCATTAACCAGAGATTTAAACCTCGTCCCTGGCTGCTGCTGGCTGTAGATTTTATGATAGTTCTCTTTTTATTTCTTCAACCGCTGTTGTGTCGATTGTGCTGATTTAATCTGTCAACGCGTGCCGAGAAGCTTATCTCGTCCTGGGCTTCCGATTAATTCTGGAAGTGTTGCAAGGTTTAAGGTAGGGTTTTTCTCCTTGCTCTTCCAGCTGTGCCATGGCGAGCGCTGCCATCCTGCCTGGCAAGGAATGGAGATGGATACGCATCTGTGATTCTCATCCTGGGGAAGAGATAACCGGGGCAGGTTTCCTTCCTTGCCAATGAGGCAGTGACCAGTGTGGCACAGGGTGCTCTCCCTCATTGCTTGTTGACCTGGTTGCGATCATCCAATGTTTCTCCCGTTCCCACCATTTCGGGAATAGGATTTCAAAGCTTATGTGTGTCTTAGGTGAAGGCCCTTGTCCCCTAAGGCCACGCATTGTATCATCATCACTCCATGCAAACACTTGGGGAGATAGGTTTAACATCCTGACTTGCTAAATATTGAAATCCAGCTCTTAAATATTTGCGGTTATTTTCCTATTTTTGCTGTCCCTGCTTTTCCAGGCTCGTTCCCGCTTCTCTGGAGAGCGCAAGGCCCAGCTCACTGGCCTGTAGCTGTTGGGTCATGGTGCAGCTGATGGCACCAGTTACCAGCACCTCTTGGCTGCAGCCTCGGCATATTGGAAGAGGCAGGATACAAAAAGGTGGCATGAAAACCAAGCTGGATTCTGTGACAGAATTGTGGTTGATGTTCATGGATTTCACTTCTGTGAGCCCCTGCAGTGGGATCAAGGTCGGAGAAGGGAAGTGAGTGGTAGCAGGAAGGCAAAAAGCACTGAAGTTTTTGAGTAATGCTTTCAAGCACCGCTCTGCATCGCTGCCCAAAGGATCTCTTATTAAGGGTTTACAAGCTTAGCTAATCATGTAGTTTTAATGCCCTTGTTTGTCATCCGGTTCTTAGCTGTGGCTGGAAGAACAAAATCTAGTACCCAAGTGAAATACGGTCACTGTGTCCGTACTGAGCAAACATACACAAAGCCCAACCTTTTCTCCCTGCCGGAATAACATCTCTCTGCAGATGCCTCCGTGCTTTTGTGGATAGGCTCTCTCCAGGGCCATAGATTCCCGGGGACATCCCTAGATATCCGGGGCCCAGGACATAACTCTGATGAGGAGATGGCCACCGACCACCTCCCTGGCAGAAGTCTTTATTGATTTTGAAAGTGGATTTATGACGTTCTCTGAGGTTTGAGGCTGAAAACTGCATTTCCCAGCAATGAGCCAGGAGCTCCCCGGAGACACCCCGTGAATAGCAATGATGGATCTGTATTCACCTCTTGATTTTTCATTTTGAGGTTTCTGGAGGAGTATTCTGCACATTGGGATAGATTGAATTTTCTCCTTCACTATGTGTTACTCAAGATCTTCTTTTTTGCTTCTGGCTGATTGAGGAAAGAAGAGAAAGTACTTGCATCAAACACTGAAATTCCTAGGAGTTTTGCAGAGCATCCAGAGGGCCCGGGAGTGTGTTGTTATGGCAGCGTCTCTTTGAAGATGGGTAGCAGAGAGGTCAAGCTTGAAAACTCTGATATAGTTTTCAAAGATAGTTCAGCTTAGTCAGGGTGATAGATGTTTTGATTGGAGGGGAAGGAGAAGAAAAGGATGAGGCCTCCTGGCTGTTTAGGGTGATAGAACGGGGCAGCCCTTTCTCAACAGGAGGCCGCTTAATCCCCTTTTTTATTTTGCCAAAATGTAGCTGCTGACTCCTGAAAACATGAAAATCCACAGACAAATTGATGGGAAGATGTTCTTCTTCCCATCTCTCATAATGGCTAGACCGTTGCAGTGGCAATGGAGGGTTATATGTAGCTCTGAAAACGCACTAGGTTGTGAATGAATTCTGAGGCCAAACCATCTATTGGTTAGCGGTTCCTCAGCTGTCAGGAAGGCTTTTGAGCTCGCCCAGGGGTTGCCAGTTCTGTAGTCTGCTGCCTGCCTTCTGGGCAGGTCGGTCCATTGCTGACTTTAGCCAAGGGCCACGTCTTTGGATGATAGTGCTGTTCATGTCTGCGCCATCGCTGGAGGTGGCCGTAGAATAAAACACCTTTGGATTAAACATTTTCCCAAGTTGGTGACTTTTATGAGGAGGGTGGCTGCAGGCAAGGGAGAAAAGATATTAAAAAGAGAAAGTAGAGATGGATTTAGCAAAGAGAAGCTACACATACCTATTTTGCAGCTACACCCTGTTAAATTCCTTTGAATATCATACGCGACAGCATCTCTGCAGATACCCACTAGTGTTTCACTGAGGTGGTTAAGATGGACTGTGAGCCTCAAACAACTTAGAGCTTCTTCAGCCAAGATGTTGCAGTTACCAGAAGAAGTCTTTCACTGCTCAGGTTTGCATTGCATGAGTACTACCAGTACTGAAGCAAGGTGTGAGGTCCTAGAAGCTGCTTTAAGGACCTTGCCCCAAAGGACAAGGTAAGATGAGGGTTTGATTTCCTTCTCACTGCACACGATGAAACACAAGCGTGTGGGTAGGCAGAGAAGCTGAGTAACGTGTTTTGATTGCACAGTGTTCTTTTTTCTGAGAGACTTTATTTTATGAGTTAATTATTGCATGGCAAGGGTTTGCCTGTGCTTGTAGTAATAAGGCAATCTAATTGAATTCTCAATTTTATAAGCAGGATCTAAATGAAAACTACTAGAAGGCGTTTCTCAACGGTGACAATTCTCCTTTTACGACACGTATTTATAGGCATTTCATAGCTCTGACATAGATGTATTTGCAGAAATAGTACATATTTATAGACTAAGCCTATAGTTTAAGTCAAATAAGCAGGCCTGGAGTTTAGTAGGATATTTCCTTGCGTAAGGACTCCGATTTTAAATAGTGTGGATAATGGTGTCTTTGCTATCTGAGGAGCGTATGAGTATGACTCATTGTGTCATAAATACTACTGCTATTACAGTGAGCATCCAAGTGAAATTACACAAAATTATATATTTGCCAGGGTTCTTTTCTCTAACGGCCAAACTTCAAAATAGAAAGCTTTATTATGCATTTTGATGCATTTTGAACTGCTGAATGTTCTTACTGGCCCACTAGACACTTTAATAGGGCTCCTGAACATCATCAATAATTCATGCATCTCTTGAACAAGGATGCAGTACTTCTTGTTCAGCTCTAATTTGGCCATACAGTGTTATGAGCTGCTCCAGGATGCTTGGGGGTGTCTGTCCTGTGGCCTGTTGGATCCAACCCTTGACCCACAAGAGCTGGGAAGTTCTTGGATTTATGCCCCAAGTGATTTGAGTTCTCACTTGGGGAATTGTCCTCTCTCCCTTTGTGATCCCACCGTGCCCAAGAAGCAACGGCCACTGGTTCCCAGTGGGAGAAGGTACCCAAGGATGCGCAGAGCTGCTGATGTCCTCATCTGTGGTAGGAAGGCACCACCAACACAACCCTTTGTGTTGGCTGGATCTCAGATGGAAAACTGATGGTCCCACGTAAAGAAGCCCTGGGGTAAGTAAAAGTGGAGATATGATTAACAGAAGTGAAAGGATGTGTTAAGCCTGAGCACTGTACCTGAAAATGCAATGATTACTGTAGGATATGATGCTTATGTTTGTGAAAGAACCTAATGGCATTTGCTTCTTTTTCTTTTTTTTTCTCTGAAGTATATTTTATTTTATTGTTTATATTCTTATTTTACAGTACTATGACGTCCTTGATTGTGCTAAATTCCATATCCAAATAGAAAGTTTAAAATAAAAGTGGATGAGAAGGGTGAAGGGTTGGTACAAGGAAGGATATTCACCCAGGGCCTGTCCTCTTGACAGGTGATTCTGCGGGTGATTCTGCTCTTAACATTTGCCTTCATTCATCTCATTTTATCATTGGAGAACTAAGGCGTGCAAAGATTAACTGCTATGTCTAGGATGATCATCTTGGCAGAGCTGAGAAATGACAGGGAGTTTCCTGGAGTCTTTTTCTGCAAGAATCTTTGCCCTGTAGATGTTTCACATTCTAGCTATGTCCATACATATCTGCAAATAGTGTACAAAGATCCTAGGCATTGAGGCTGCAATCTCTAACACTGGTATTTCTAGAAAAAAAAAAAATTATTAATATGTTGAATAAGAATCTGTTGAACAAAGAGCAATGACTGGCCAGTTAATATAGTGTATAGAGCTATTTATGTGCATGCTCTAGTAGCTGGAACCGGTCCAAAGTCAAGACTTCCTCCTTGTTCCTGCTTGACATTGTGGCTCTTCATGAGGTTTCTAGGAAGGACCTCATGCTGGCTTCCCGAGTGCTGCATTTGCTGTCAGGGCAATGGCCAGATTGTCTCTGATCTTTATTTGTGCTGCCTTCAGGACTCAAGTCACGGTCCCCAGGCAAATCTGCTCTGTGAGGGTTTGAAAATAGCTTTATTGCTGCTAACGTGGGGCCCTGCTGCCCTTGTCAGTGTAATCCTGGTGCTCAGCCTCTTTCCCAATCCCATTGCAGTGACAAGTGCTGGAGTCCCTCCAGACGGTCAGTGGGCTCTAGCCTGGGACCCCCTTTTCAGATCTGTTTTCTATCAGCATCATGTCTTGTTGCCATGGAAACTCCCAACCTAACTTAAATTATAAGGACTATCAGGTGCATACACAATGCTGTCATTAAAGAGGAAACACAGGTCACAACGTCTGCACCCTGAGTTCCCTGTTTCCACCAGGCCCTGTGTCCATGGGCCACCAGAGTGCATTGGGAGCATGTGAGGTTTTGGAAGAGAAATTTCCTTGGGCGGCTGTTCCTTGAGGCTGGGTACGTTTGTGCCTATGAGGACTCTGTCCATAAAAAGGATTATTTTCCTGTGGAGAAAATCGATGTGTTGGGGTCACAGGCAAAACCCTGTCTGCAAAGTTCTTCTTGAAACCTTGCAGCAGTAGTAATGAGCTAAATGGAATATACGTTGCCTTTGGGAAAAAACTCTTTTTAAGCAGCAAGGTTGTCTTGGAAAGAGGGATGGAAGAGCGTGGAAGTGTGCCTATAAGATGTCCAGGCAGGTTTTTGTGCTCTTGTTGCTGCGATGAACTAGAAAGGTTGATCAGCATTAGCATTTCTCATGCCACTAGCACCCTGGCATGGTACAAAGTGCCTAGGGCAATATTTTCCTCCTTTCAGTCCCATAAACGTCATGTCCCTCTTGCCATAAATAAAGAGATTAGTGGCAGAAAAAAGCCTCTTTTAATGATGCAGAGACAAAAGTACTGTGCCTGAAAGGGTGTCTCCCGTCCTAGTCTTTATGAAGCTTTACAGATATATTGATGCCCACTCTTTGTAATTGCTGTATCAGCAGGACAAAAACTTTCTACACAAGAGAATTTGCATCTCTTTTTGGAGGAGCCATTGAACTGTGAGATAAAATGCGGCTCTGCATCTCTCTAAAAATAAGATATCTGCATCTGTATAAGTGTTTTAATTTTGGTAGCCAGGAATAGCCTAGGCAGCTTCATTATAGTTATTAAGAATTACTAACTTGCACAATTACTACTTGGAGAGATGTGAATGTACATGGTATTTCAGAGGATGCGGAGAGGTGAAGAATTCATTGCTATTTAAAAAGCTGGAGGAGTTTATTTGTTTGCTAGCAAATAGTACAGAAATTCGAGTCCTGTGTGGCTGGAGAAGGTCTGGCTTGTTTGGTGACACTGCTGTGACAGAGGCCAAGGTGAGATGCTATGGAGAAGGCGAGGAGCCTTGCCTTAGGATACATGCAAGAGGAAGGACAGCAGAGATGCAGAAAGGGCATTACTTTTCTTCTCACTTTTTTGTGCCTGCCACTTTCCATTTGAGAAATTCTAAAAGAAAATCATTGGTTTGGAAAGTTGCCCGTGCCAGGTAATTTCCCATAAATGAATAGCTGCCAGGAGATTCTGGCACTCAGAGACTCCTTTCTACAGGCACTGAAGGACAACCCACCCTCAGCTGTGACACTCCCACAGCGGTAACCTGAGGAGCACCTTGGTGTCCTGAACTCAAAGGGAAGAGTCTCATTTGGGTCTTGGGTTGTCTTCCAAGGGGCCCCAGGGCTGAAGCTTGGAGGTTGCATGTGGCAGTCACTGCCAGTTTGCAATCTGTGGACTTGTTGACCATCTCTCTATTGCATAAGACTGGTCATTGCTATGTGAAAATATTGTGAGAAGTCTGCAGCTCTTTCTGTATACCTGTAGGGTAGTGACCTTCCATCCAAGTACAACTATTTTCCATTGATTTCAGTAAAACCGAAGCTGTATATTTTTCTTTTATAATACGATGGAGTCTTTTCATATCATCAGTTCAGATCAGTTCCTCATCCTGTAAATTCTTCTGCCTTGTATCTATAACTTGTGTGAGGTTTTCCTGTTGCCTTTTTTTTCATTAACTTATTGTATTGATGAAAATAGATGAGCTGTGATAATTTGTATGAAAGTTGCCAGGCTCATGAGCCTAAAAGAGTTGTGTGAATAGATGCTGATATTAAGTGTCCACAACTAGGCGTTAGCTCGCTCTTCTTGATTAGGTTAATTATATTTCCCTGGTTAGGTTAAATGTTTTTATCAGGTCTTGGTTTGAAGGACCACTGAACTCAGTAAGTATTCCCTGCTGCAGAAAATGACTGGACTAAGCTCTTAACTCGTCCATCTCCTGGTCTTTGGAAAGAGCCATTTTTCACAGTGTGTTTTCTGTGGAAGTCTGATTCCAAGCCCATTGTCATCAGTGTTGTCTCCAGTGCATTTTAATGCGGCTGAATTGGTGGTGACCGTTGAGGAACAAAGCAGCGGCCTCGCATCTGCAGCTGGGAGGACTCGCTCTGTCTAGTTAAAGTAAGGTTAAGAGGACACTTATCACAATATATAGATAAATGTGGTGGGAGATTTAAGGCTGCAGGAGGCTTTTACAACTCATAGGCAAAAGTGGAACAGGATAAATCAGGGGATGGAAGCTCAAATTAGGCTAATGGAGTTTGGTGGGAAACATAAGCCTGAAAAATCTTCCCTAAGAACGTGGTGGATTTTTGTCTCTAGAAGCCGTGAGGGATGCAGCAGTTTTGAAGGCCGGCTCATTGCAGGGGAGCTGCAGGAGCCCGTGATGAAGCATCGCTGGGTTTTACTACCTGCAAACTCCCTTTGGATGTGAAGACTCTCTGCTCTTGGCCTTAAAGCCTAAGCAGTTGGTAAAGCCTAAGCAGTTGGCAGCCCCTGGCTTTAGCAGAGTCTGGAGCAAATGATTTTGAAACCACATCACTAGATACTGTGATCCAGAAGGCTGCAAGGTCAGACCTCATTAGCTAGGATTGCTCTGCAGCACCAGGATTTTAAAGGGACTTTCTTCTTTGCTGGTTTGACGTAGTTTTGTGTCAATGTCCATTATTTTCAATTGTTCTTTCTTCGAATCTCTTTTTGCTGGAGCAGCTTTTAACTATATATAAAGTTATCTTGCTGCTGCTCATAAATGTTTTCTCCCGAGAGAGAAATCTCTAGTTAAATCTTCTGAGGAAGTAATGAAACTGTCTTTGCAAAAAAAAAACCCTTTTGAAATGCACATTTAAAGGGAAGAAAGGAAGGATGAGTGCAGAAGTTTTGTGATTTTATTTTTCTCTCACAACTTCTCTCAGCTGTAGTATCCTAAATGCTGTTTGCAGCTTTAATGGGCATTAAATTATCAGAAAGAGTTTTTAGATCCTATTTCCTTTTAAATAACTGCCATCAGATTTACAGGTCAATAAGGATTTTGTAAATGGAATTTTATGGAAGATCATGATTTTGAGTCCTTTTATCTATCTATCTATATATATCATGTAGTATGGTACAGCTGACCGTATCTGTGCATCAATATCCCTTAAGTAACACACTCCCTTTTTTGGATGCTGTGCCCAGGTGGAAGCACCATCCGTGAAGGGTCTATGTGCAATTCCCTATGGAGGGGGTGATCCTGTGCTGTGTGACATCAGTTTGGGAAGACGTGAGCTGCATTCCTGCCCTGGAGAGTTTTGCATTCACAAAAGTCAAGCCTGGAAGCGAAGGGCCTGGGTTTGTGTAGCACTGTTGCAAAACCCATATGGATGGTGACATCTTAATGCCAAACACTTCAAGCGCAGGATATAGGTGATGCCACAGAGTGAATAATATGGCTGTGAATATTTAATATTGTGAAAATAGTGAATATTTAATTAAACTGTGGCTTCATATGCTCCCCCGCCCCTGAGAAAAACAACAGAGAATGAGTCAGAAAGCAGAAACAAAGCAGCTCATCAGGTAGCAAAAATGCAAGGTGCAGCCAGCTACGCAGTGCAGAAAGGTGAGTGGGAATAGAGGAGTCTGTGTTAAAAGCAAATGGCAAGCAGGATGAAATCTGGTATTTTTTTCTTTTTAAGTTGTATCCGGTATAGTGTGAAGTGATACAGGCACTGGCTAATGGGAGATGTGTCTGCAGCTTGAATAACAGAGTGGTGCTGGAGAGCATCAGAGCTGCCTCCGTGGCTGTTGAATGACCTGGAGAACAGGATCTGCTGCAGTTTTCTTAGTACTATTTACTTGGGGTTTTTTTTGTTTGTTTTTTGGATTTTTTTTCCAGTTTCCATCCCTATCCTTTCCTTTATGTTTGAATAAAACCTGCCTTCCTGTGACAAATTCTTATTCCTTTCCTTTTGCTTCACTTAATTCTTCAATAAGAGACATCACTCGGGCTATTTTTCTCAAGTCTTTCCTGCAGATGCGCTTCCCTCCTGGGAGTTGTTTTGGGCCTGAAAGCTGCACTTGGGCTGTTTACCCGACTCACTGTGCCAAAACCTTGGAGCTCTTTTCCTGCAGTTTCAGTAAGAAATGGAGCTTTTACAGAGATTAACAGCGGTTTATCCAGTTGTGTTTAAACTCAAGGTACTTATAATTTAGAATCGGAAGCATGTAAGATGTAGAATTTTTCTCAAATACCACTTTTTTTTTTATTTGCTGCTTTACCATGGCATGTTAGACTTCTGGGAAGAAAAGGCTTGCATGTCTTGAATTGATAATGTGCCATTCCTAGCAAATTTCAGTTCTTCTTCAAGCACAGACGCTTGCAATCCGAGGCCCGGGTGCAGCACTGTGGAGCTTGGCACCAAAGGTTCCTGCACTTACAGGCGGCACATAAACATTTATTCAGTTTGGTGCTAGCACAGCTATTCTGTCCTTCTGCTGGGTTTCTTTTGCATTGCACGTTAGAGGTAAAGCCCCGTTGGTGCAATCCCTGCCGCTCGTTTTCCGTGTGCTGGCTCTTGCACCGTTGCACGCGCCGCTCCTGCTCAGGCTGCAGCTTCCATTTGACCTTTATGGTTTGTTTTTAGCCAAGTGCATTAGGCATTTTTTAGCCTGCCGACCGTGTTATTCAAACGCTGCTTTCTCAAAGGGGCTACAACCACCAGTGCCCCAAAATAAAACCATCTTCCCACCGTCCGTCCATCACCAGGACATTTTGCTTCAGCCTTGAGGGCAGGGCTCAGAAATTGCAGTGGTCCCTCCAGGCTGACGTGATGTGTCGGGGTTTTATTTTGCTTTTGAGAAGGAAAGGTTTTTGATTAGTGAAGTGGCCAAGCACAGAAGGGACATAGAAAACCTCTATTTATTTATTTTGAAAGACTTTTTTTGTAGGGAAAAAGTTCTGCAGGTAACGAATCCAGCACGTGTGGCTTTTTATTGTCACCACACTCTGCATGATACTGTTGGGTCTATAGGTTTGTCATTTTGGGGAAAGTATATGGAGCCAATTTCAGGTGCCCATTGCCTTTAGATAACAGAATAAATAACAGAAATGTTGCTGAAGGGATTGCCGGGCAGCAGAACTGAGCCTTTAACCTGAGACCCTAGCAAAGCAAACCCGAATGTGATTCCTCAGCTCCTTATGGTTTTCTAGTGCTCTGGTTTATTCTTGCTGACCTGTTCTTTAAGTGAAAAGCCTCTCAAATAATTTCCTTGGATTGATTTGAAAGAGTTGCGTGCTGCTGTGGTAGGGGGTAATTGGTGATGAGCAGTGTAACGTGCTTGAAAAGAGACCCAAAAAGCAAGAAACCCGAGCTCAATTGCTGGCAGCAGCTCCCGCCACTTTGCCCCGGGCACAGAGGGCTGGGAATAATTCCTGAGCTTTGGAGTCTATTTATAACTCTGGGGAAAAAAAGTGCTTTTTTTAAAGGCAAAAATTGCACGAAATGTCTCCTGTCAAAATCTCACTCATCAACGTCAGATTTGCCTGACATTGACAAAATAGCTATTTCTGTGCAGAAAATGTGACAAAACGGAGTTTTGAATTCACTGCCGACTTCCATGCCCACTGTTTTCCTTGGAATTAGCTCCTCTCCTTTTCCCTCTAAGTCATCTTGATGCCAAATTTTTACTTAAACCTTTGTTTTTTTACTAAAAACTTGGTTTGTGCAGCTCGTCTCCCAGGACCTGGGATGGGGGCTGTGTATAGCAAATTTGGCAGCCCGCTACCCAAAGTGCTCCATATTTGGCCTCGGTACTCAAGAAAATTTCCATTTTTCTTGCCCAAGGGTAAGGGAGAAGAAGTGTGAAGGGCAGTGGGAAGCGAGGAGGTCTGACCGTTCCATGGATACAGTCCAACTCTGCATTGATATTGATAAAAAAATAAAAATGTGGCTTGCAACGCTGACAAACAGTAAATTACCGGCAGCTATTTGTTTCTGAGCCGAACTGCTCTTGCATTTAATTCCGTTTCCTAAGGGAACGTCTCTGCAGCAGATCAAAAATGTTGGGAAGTTAATGGCCCTCCGTCTGGAAGATGCTGCTGCCTTCAGCTCCGTGCTGGAACCTGCTGCTGCGGGATGCGGCAGCCGCGACTGCCCCTGCGGAATTGCAGCGCGGAGGGACCTCGATGCAGAAAGCAGCTCCATGCAGAAAGCAGCATCTTGGTCCCTGCATGGTTTTCTGCTCCCGTTCCCTCTCTGTTCGCTGGGAAACATCCACAGGAGCGGCCAGGAAGCTTTTCCAGCCTCACCCTGGGGCCAGTTCTAACCACTTCTTTGCAGGTGGCACCTCTGCAGAGATCTATTTGAAGTCACCCTTAAATATCTTTTAAAAATCATATTTTTTCAGGTTCAAAACAATCCATTATTCCTTCTGTTGCACCAGCACCTTGCAATACCGGAGCCAAGACTTTGCAGTGTGAAGGACTGTGAGTTCTGCAGCTCTGAGGTTTGCTGTAAATAGCCCAGAACAACCGTCTTAGGATGTGAATTAAGATGCAATCCGTCTTTCTGCATATTATCCACTCCTTGTTGATTAATTTCTCTCATACAAGAAAATCCAATCTGCCACCAAACACCAAATCCCAGTAGTAGTAAGTCTGCTACAGATATGTGTATCTAGCATCAGCCCCAGAGCGATCTATAGATTTTCCATGCTGTAATAAAAGCATAAAAGTAACTTAAAAAGAAAGGAAAAGCCAGATCCTGTAATCCTTCCTTTTCTCTTGATGTGAAATGTGGCTGCCTGCTGTGGTGGCAGCTGCTCCGTGTGGCAGGGACAGGTCCTGCCTTTCCCAGAGGGAATCCTGGGCAGCTGCTTGCAGGTGTCCCCGCGTGCTGCTGGTGGCTGTGCAGGGACCTGATTTTACAGTGTTTGGAGTCATTTTGGACAAAATATGCTCCTTACCAGGCACCTTTTGCATCCTATTTGCTGCCTCGCACCTCTCTACTTGCTTTTTCTCACAGTGCAGCAAGGTCAACGTTGCTTTTTTGCTGATGAAATTAAAGGTGAAGCTAATTCAAGTGTGTTGTGGGCAGTATGGATCACAGGCTGTGCTGGGCCCGGCCTCGCGACACCTCTGCATTGCGGGGCTCGAGGCCGCAGGTCCTCCCTGCTGTGAAATCCAAATCCGGGAGGCCTCCGGATTGCTGGGAAGGAGGGATGTGTGAGCAGGGAGCTGTTCTTGCTCCCGGCCTTCCTGCTGTGCAGTGAGCCTTTGGGCATCCAAACAGGGCATCACCACCACAGCAGCAATGTCCTGTTCAGAGGGATAATTGTCTCTCTCCTAAGAGAGAGGAGGGAATTTTTTAGTCTTGCCCTTGCATGGTGGGAATGCTGCAGGTGCATCCTCCATTTATTATTGCTTTGCCTCATTTGCATTTGTTTTTACCTTGAGTGATGGGTCTTCTATCGCTGTCGCATTAAAGACTCCTTAAATCTGTGGTGGGCTTGCCCAAAACAGAGCCAGTTGTGCTCGTGATCAGTGCAGTGAACTGCTTTGAATCCATAGCTGATTACAAGGTGATCTTCTTGGGAAAAATCGAAGGAATTACTGTTCACATTTACACAATGCAAAGTTGTTCCTTTAGGTGAAGGAAAACCCATGCAGAAACCTTGCAGATTTTTCCCACTTTTAAAATTACCTTTTCTCCCCTCCTCGACTAAAGTCAGTACGAGCAGGGCTCCAAAATAACTTTGGGTTTTGTAGACTTGAGCCTATCAGAGCTCATCTTCAGAGACTGCTGCAGGAATAAAAAGCACAGCTAAGCACCCATAATAGAAGTCATCCTCATGACAAAGTGGGTAACACTTGCTAGGACTTCTCCCACTGCTGCCTATATATAAATGCATGTGCCAGCGCTAGCTACGCAGTTACAGGATGGTTTCTAGAGATACGTGGTGCTGGTGCTGGCTGCTGAGGAGCTAAATCTGTGTTCTCGTCCTTACTGGTGTGCTCTTTTCTATTAAAAATGGTATTTTAATTGACCTTGAAAATTAAGGAGGAAAACTGCATTTTGAGGGGAGAAATAACCATGTTCATTCTAGTTCAATGCGACTTGTTGCAATTCCCATTTAAGCTCTTGGATTTTGGGGTGCAAAGGTGCAGATGCAGTTTCCGAAGCGAATGCAGCGCCTGGGCTGCGATTTCCTTTCCATGTCTGAAAACGTGCCCGTGCCTCTGGTACCCAGCCCGGATTTACCAAAGATAAACGTTTATGGATCCTCCTGCAGGATATGTCCCTGTTGCAGAATGCTGTGGTAGTGTCTGTATGGAAATAGGTGCTCCGAGGTTTTTTTTTTTGTGGTGACAAGCTTAAAAATTAAATTCCGTAGCTGTGTCCGTCTCTTTAGGAAAGAAGCCTTAATAAATTATTCAAGTCTTCTCAGAATTAGCGTTTAATAAATACCGATGTATTCGTGTAAGAAGCTGGTTTTCCTATCTAAGGTTAAGCTTGGAAAGGATATAAACTTTGAACCGGATTAGAACAGATGCATTCATAATACCCACTCTAAATGCGAGCGCTAAGATCTGGGAGCTATTGTATGAAATACTGTTCATCCCCAGGGAATCTGCTGCAAACGCGACGGCAGCTTTGCAGCCTATGGAAGCGTGGCACTAAATACCTGGATAAAGTGAATGTTTAAGGCTGAAAGGTCTGCTCGTTCCTGTGGGATGCCCTCATATTCCATCTCCAGGGGAGGGATCCCTACTTTGGGAAACAGCAGATAATTTGATATTTCTTTTGGGAGGGTGTTTTAGCAGCTGTTTGTATGAAAGTGAATTCCACCAAGCTTGGGGGTTTGCATGAAAACTTGGCCTTGCTCAGCAACCGCAGACTGCCCTGAAACAGATTGGCAGCACAAAAAAAAAAAAAAAAAAAAAAGGAAACAAGGGAAAATAGGGAAAAGGAAGCAGATCTGCAGTGCGTGGTGGAAAGCAGGTATGTATTTGGAGCCACAGCGGCGGGTTGTGCCTGACCCGCGGGGAGCAGCAGGCTCCAAACATGGTAAAACCCAGGCTGGGGAAGGAGCGATCCCGATCCCAGGTCATTTATGGGCTCCGCGGATGCCGTTCTTGGCGCATCCTGTGGAATGCTTGGCCTGTTCTGTGTCGCTGGCCGGGAGCTGCCTGCTCGGCCGCTGGCGCGGCGCGCGGCCTCTGCCTTGGGCGTTCGCTCAGGGGTCAGATCCTGCCTGAGAAATAAGAGGTGACGCAGAGCAACGTGCTGGATGTGTGACAAAGCGGGCAGTGCTGAGGGACCTGGATTTCGCAGATCCCTGCTTTCCTGCCTTCCTTGTCTCTTCCCTCAGCAAAGGCAATTGCTGGTGTTCCCGGCAGGATGAAGGGAAGTGCCGGTGTTGCAGGATAGGGGCCGTCCCATCCCACTGGGAATGCCCACGTTTCCCTGATGGTGCCATTCCACGTGCAGGATACAAGCCAGGAAGATGAGTTTTTGACTCACACTGTGGTGCCATCCCAAAGAATCACAAATTACAGTAACAATATCCCTGTATTTTGCTTCCTTATGCTTCACAGCACTGTCTTCTTAAATTCTTTCCAGGAGCATCTTTTCTTCTTGATGTTAACATAAATTAGCAAATTAATAGAGGTTGGGTCAAAAACCGGCTTGGTGGGGCTAGTATTTGAATTCAGATTGTGTTTAGTCCCTGCCCTGCAGCTTGCTTTCTTTTCTAACAGGGTATAAAAGGTCAGGTAACAGAGAGAGAAAAATACCATGGATATAAACAACTGTATCCAGCACCACTCTGAATATATCTTAATGGTAGGAATGTCAGTTTTGGGGATGAAAACTAAAATAATAAGCCATGTGCCTGGGTGAGGCATGAGGGTCTGGGCTTGCTTTTTGTTTGCTCTAAAATACTTTGCTTTCTATTGAACTCCATCCACTCCCGTGGGCTTTACTTTGCGAAGGGAACTCGGGCAATGAAGCTAATAGCATTTTAGGGAGCAAAGGGAAGGTTGGTTACTTAGCTCTTTTTTTTCCTGGGCTGCTCCAAAAGTGCCTGTTGCCTTTCCTTATAAGAAAACTGCAGTAGATTTCAGGGCAATTCTAACCAATTTAAGTGCTGATGAGGGCTATGACTATAAATGGCACAAGATAGTTCCTTAGGAGACGGGGAAAATAGATTTGGAGTCTTCTTTTTTTCTGAGTTGCATTTGAGATTGGCATTTGCGTGACCCATAATTTACTGGCGTTTTATTTCATTGTTGTGTGCCTCATTTACTGGACAAATAATTTTTATTTCTAGTTGTTTAGCAATAATTACCACATTCCTAATTAAATAGGATTTCGCTTGGTTTTGCCACCTGCATTCGACTGGAAAATTGAACAGCTGAAGTGTGTGCACTGATCAGATTTTCTTTTAAAAGAGTTGCAAACCTCTTCTATTTTGGCTGAGGATATTTTTATAAAAGCACCGAAGACTTCTTCAGAGGGCTGCAGTGAGTGTTCACATCCAAGCTCTCCTTATTGCTCCATCACCTGTTTGGGAGGGAAAATGCCAGTGCAGAAGCATCTGTATATTCATTTATTTTCATTGCAACGTATCTGTAGGGGTTTTTAAACACCAAATTTGGAAGAGTGATTATTTTGGAAAGCTGCTTCTCTTCCTATTTTTGCATTTGGAGTGCAAAACTTGGAGATTATGACTCATTAGATAAAATTCAGCTGAGCGTGATGCAGCAGCCCGGCTTGCCTGGAGCATCCCGGTGTAAAACCGGCCCACCGGTCCTTACAGTCGTGGTAGCCGAATTGCAGGAATTTGGGGTGGAAAAGGGGGATTTTGGAGTCTGGCCATTCCTGGGCTCTCCAGTGGTTCCCCAGTCACTCAGGCTGAGGTGTCAGTTAATCCGGTGGGATCACATTCCCTGGGATATCCCTAGGCTCCTCTCTGCAGTTATACAAAATAATAAAAAGGCAGGAAATTGGCGCAGGTTTCTAGTTTGTGAGGTCGAGGGCGCTCTGATGAGAGCTTTTGTAGTGGACTGATGAGCTCTGTATTGATCTGGCCTCCTTGTACAACACGTGGTGAAAAGCAAATAAAAGGGAGAGTTTGCAAGAGGCCAAGCAGGAATTCTGGTCGTCTGATGCACGGGATTAATGGTGCCCTTTTGGGGCATCACTTGCACGTTGCCCCTGATGCTCTTGCACAGACTTGATGTGTAAGGCAAAGTTTGGGCCCATTCTGCCCCGTTGCAGTTTATAGCAGGCTTTTTTTTAAAAAAAAATCTTTAGTAATCATCTTCTTCCCTCTTTTTTTTTTTTTTTTTTTTTTTGAAGTAATTTTGGTTTTTTCATACTCATCATTCCCATGGGGTGCAAGTACCTTGGCTTTGATTCACTGTGAATTTCCAGTTTGGCTTATCCGAAGGCAAATACGTGAAAATGGTCCCCGTTTCTGAAACTTCCAGAAAAAAAACCTTAAGGCAATATAGGAATTTTCAGTATGGGGTTAAACTTCTGCCTACCTGCAAAAACAGTCTGTACTTTTAATTTACTGCACTGCTCGTTTGGGTTTTGTAGGGAAAGTGCTGAAGTAAGATAACGTGTTGTAAAGCAGATTTATTCCTATGCAGCACGAGTCCCTTTCTTTCTCACTGAGTCCATTATGTATGTAGCAATTTACCAGTTTTTCATAAAAATGAACACATTGTGTAATATGGATAATTTTACTGCCGTTGTATTAAGTTTTAACAATACTTTAAAATGAGCGTTTTTATGGCATGTGTAATGCCAGCGTCCCATAAAAACTGTTGGGAGACTAGAACAAATTAATGGTGCTTACCAATAAAGGATCTTGTCAAAATGCATTTTAAGAATAACGACAATCAGGGTAATTCATTGCAATGAGTTGGGTTTTTTTTGTCTTGAGTGCTCTCTGCACAGTTTTGATTGGATGATAATGGAAATTGTTCATCGGATCCCAGGTTTTGTGGTCACGCTTGGACTTCAGCTTTATTTATCAAAATAAATGTGGGTGCGCAGGACCGCGGTAGATAAACCTCTTAATGTGCAAAACGTACGATGTTTTTATAATCAAATGGGCCTATTAACAGGAATATTAAAAAGGAGACAAATAAAAACTGTCCCAGGAAGCAGCAGGATGGGACACACGCTTTATTGATCACCAAGCTCAGCTGAGGTTTCTGTATCGATTCCAAAACTCGCTTTCTTTGCCAAAAGCATGAATTATGAATGCAGTCTGTTGAAACACAAAATGTTTCTGCTCTTAATATGATTGCTGCAGACCCAGGGCTTGACTGCGAGAACAGCTCAGTGCGGGTAAATGAGGGTGTGGATTTGCTACCTGTGCGAACTGCTCAGGATCACTCCATAAAATGAGCACCGTGTATGCCAAAGCAGGGTCATTTTGCATATGGTATGTATATATATTTAAAAGAATGCAGATATGCTTCCACTGAGCTGTCCCCCTTCTGACAAGTTAGTTGGTGGCAATTAGCAGGACTTGGGTTTTGCTGCAGATGCAAAAATTTCTGTTTCAAATAATACAAAATTAAACCCTTGGTGTGTTCGGGGCAGTAAAAACAAACAGTAGAACCTCCCCAAAATCCGGGTATTTGCCTACATGCCAAGCTTTAAAAAGCTTTATGGTGAATGTATCAAGTGCCCAGGACTTCTGGAGAACTAATCTAGCAGCACCATCCATTTTATAAAAGCGCTGTTTAAATTTTAAATCTCTATTTTGGGGAATTGTTTACTTGGCCTTAAAAATTCAAATGGATCTGCAACTTGCCACGCAAAATTCAAGTCTTGAAGCAACTCTGCATTTAAGCCTCGCAGAACAGGAGCAGGGAAGTAATTGCTGTTTTTTCCTGGGAGATGTTTACTATGAAGAGAAACGGCGTGTTGCTGTAGAATGAAAAATAAGGTTTTCAGCTTTGCTTTCTGAATGGCTTCGCTTTTGAAACTGTGCAATGAATTACGCTTGAGGAAGGAAGGTGCTGCAGCAGCAGCGAGTCTGAACGGGCATTCGTGGGGCATGAAAGAGCCCTTGGTAAGCGGGTGCGACGGGTAAATCTCCGTCTCGGGGATGGGTGGCTGCTGCTGCTCTGTGTGGGACCCCAGGGCTTTGGGGTATGGTGGGAAGGGCGGCGCAGGGAGACCTGGCATTGTCTGGCCTGGGAGCAGAGCGAAGAGGAGGGTTTGAGGAAGACACCAGGTAGGTTGGAAGGCACCAGGATGGTTGGGGATGGTGGTGCTGGTGTCTAAAGCGGACACCAGACCGTGCAGCTGCAGCTCCTGCCATGCTGCTCGGTGCCGTCCCCAAGCCTGTGTGTAAACCCTGGGGTTAACGGGCTAATAGGAGGGCTCTCGTCTGCCTAATTACCTTCTGCTTAATGGCCTCTCCGTTGCTGCAGGTTTGTTCTGCAGCTCTGCTGCTGTTGCCTTGCACAGCATGGGCAGTTGCACGGGATGGCTTCGGGGTCTTCTCCCATAGGGAGCCCCTGGGTAGCAATGAGAGGTGCTGCTAGGAGAGCGAACACCAAAATCCACAACAGAGGAGCCTTTTACCTCCTCTGATGCTCTGGAAATCCATTTCAGCAGGTGGCCTCCTGCTCGGTGGTTTCTCCTCTTAGCTTTGTTGCTGTTTATGTACCTAGTCTTTAATACTTAAAACAAAAATCCAGGTCTTTTTGGGCTGAGATGAGAAGATGCAGAAGAATGTGCGGAGTGTACTGGTAAATGAGGTGTTGGCATGTCTGCTGACCCTAAAAGCATCGTCGCTTACATCTTCAAAATAGAAATATCAGTAAGAAAAGAACTGAATTCTTGAGGGAATACTAAAAATGGAACTGTCTTGGTGATCAATGGATGCTGCCAGCTCTGGCAGAGCTCCTCATGAGCTTAATAGTTTAACGAAAACATTTGAAAGGGACTCCTTTATATCTGCTGCTTCATAAATTAGCAGATCATTCATGAAACAGCCGTGGCTGCCTGGAAGCACCGACAAATACCTGATTGCACAGGATGGACTTCATTCCTGCAGCCTCGGGCAGTGCATGGTAGGGGCAGAGGAGCCTGTTGAGTGTGGGAAACCAGGTGTTGAAGGGTGCTGTGTCCTCGGGCACCTACCTCCTGCACGGGCCATTGATGGGATTTGGCTCAGGGTGGAGGGTTGTGGAAAAGGGGACATTTCCTGGCTTTCTGCAAGAGGTGGAGCGGGTGCTGAGGGTACCTTGGCCTTTGGAGGCACCTCAGCACCGGGCTGGGGAGGTCTTGCAGCGCGGGGACCCCTGCTATTCAAGGACATTGAGAACAGAATTGAAATTTCATTTCATCACGTTTTCTGGGTATATTTTTGGTAGTTTCTGCTTCTGTTGACGCTATTTCCAAGCCTAAGTGATGTTTTCCCATTAGTGCAATTAGCTCATACCTGTAGAGCTGCAAACAAGCCAAATGAACCAGTACAGCTGAGCACTGATGGCACCTGGGGTTGTGGCTCCAGGGCAATGTTCTTGTTAGACTGAAACCCTTCGGCCGATGGGCGGCAGTTCGGAAGGAGCTCAGCATGAGCACGTGGGGTGTCAGGGACACTGCGATCCCTCCCGGCTGCGCTTTTGGAGCGGCTTCACGCTGGGGGGTTATGTTTTTATTTATTTACTTGTGTTAACAGGACATGGGAGCTTGACTTGAGAAGGAGTACTGTGGATTTTGTCTTATGGGAAGACCTTGGTGGATGCTGCACTTGGAGAGGAGAAGGGCGCTCCATCAAGGAGATGCATTGGTCCCTTTGCGGTCCTTTTGTGATGCCTTGTGGTCCCTTTGACCACAGTGGTGGCCTGTGAAGGTTTATCTGGAAGCGAAATCAGTCCCTGCAGAGAGAAAACAGGCAAATGCCCTGATTTCTCAGGGAAGTGCTGGGATGACCCGTTACTTCCATTTCCCATATAGGGAAACCTGTCTGCAAGGGCTGACCAAGCATCGTGGAAGGCGTAGTGAGGCTGTGCAGAGATGATGCTTTGGGATGGCCTCTTAAGTGGGGCCACGAGCAGTAAATGTGGACTATACAAGTTTCGATGTAATTTATGGAATTTCTTAAAGGATGAATCCTCCAGGCATGATTATACATTACTGCGGCAAATTATCCAAATGTACAAGAGATATTGAGGGATTAAATGCGTCTGAGTTATGGAGTGCCAAACATCCTGGGAACAGACAATTCTGGTAATGTCCTCTGATTGTGTTAGAGCTGTTTTATGGGTAATACATCTGAATAAATCTGGAAATGTCAAACCTGTGCATTAGTGAGAGATTTATCTTAACGCTGCGCGCTACTGAGCACAAAAACTGCACCTGGTCCTGCCAAGGGCTGGGCACGAGGAGGGCATCTCGTCTGTGGGGACAGTGTTGCCATGTATCACTCGTATCCCTAAAACTGTTCCAAGCCAGGTCTGCGTGGCCATGATGGGCTTTGGTGGCAGGGATTTGTGGGGAATGGGCTAAAAATGCTCCTCTTGTTGGTGTGAATGACGGGCAAAATGAGTTACGTGGTCAGGGGTAATTCAGCTCATTCAATTCAATGTAACTGCCCCTCGTGCGGTAGGGTTATGTTATATCTGCTTATTGCTGTGGAATAGCAATAGCCAGGATGCTGTGGAAAACAGCAGATATTCTGTCTCCATGTGGATATGCTGACACGGATTGCAACAGGTAGCTGCTCATTGTGTTTTATTCGGCTAGAAGTATCTGCTCCAAATGCAGCTACAGCTGAAGCAAAAGCCATCTAATAAATGAAAAGTGATCCGTATAGATTATTATTTTTTTCCTTTAGGTTAACATCAATAGGATCCTACTGGGAGAATAATTGAGCGAGAGGGGCTCGGTCAGGGCTGACTCTGCAAGGGGAGCTGCCGGCCTCGCGCTGCGGAGCTCCGAGTTGCTCCCGGCTCCGGGGGAGGCTCCGCGGCAGAGGGGAGCTTGGTGAGAGGCCCTCGTATCAATCACGTCAGTGGCGGCAGGGACCCAACCCCGCAGGTAATAACACCAAGGATTTCAAAGCGTCCCCGCTATTCCGGGAGCGGGCGGCGAGGACAGAAGACGGATGAGCTCCTCCGAGGAGCAGGGAGCGGCGCGTGGGAGGCCTGTCCTTCAGGAGGGCGCCCGGGCGCTTCTTCGCAGGCTGTGAGGAGCCAGCACTAAAAATCTTGCCCTATCCTGCTGTGCTGCGGGGCCTGGCCTGCCCAAGGCTGGTCCCCTTCGCTCTGGTGGAGATCACCCATTGCAAACAGCGTGAAGGGGTTTTATGGGGAAAAACCCGGTTGGGGCTTTGAGTAGAAGCCCACTGCTGAGCAAGGGGGTATTTAAGCTTTCCAAGCAATGACAAAATTCCTACTGCATTTCTTGGTTTTGCTTGTTTGTCTTTTCTGATGGGAGAAGATGAAATATCTCAGAGAAATTTCACTGCTTTTTGTTTTAGAAACTTTTCTCAATAAGTTTCTGACCTGGGAATTAACAAAGGCAGCAGGAGTGCGCTTCAACAACTGCTTGTTGTATGCAAACATATTTGCATGCCCTCTTTATTTTTTTTTAAGCCTCTTTTTCTGAGCCTATTTTCTCTTTTCCAGGAAAGGTAGAAACTCAACTTGCTTTTCTTTTTTTTCCAAGACAAGATTTCATTCCTCTGAAGAGATTGAGCAGGTCACAGCCAGGAGTCCTGTGGATCATTCATCACGGAGAGCTTCAGCTCTCTAGGATCTGGGCAGGACTCAATTCCTGGTCGAGCTTATGCCTAAACCTCCCCTGCCACTTTGGGTGTGCGCGGAGGAAGAGGAGGCTCTCGAGGTAGGAGAGCACCAGAAAGATGCATCTCGTTCAACGTAGCTGGATCAGCCCTGTGGCACCGGGCTCTCTGAGGAGAAGGAGAGCATCTAGCATATTTCTTGGCTGAAAAATGGCAAAAAGAGGCCAAAGTGTCATTTTTTTTCTTTTTTCTTTTTTCTTTTTTTGAAGTAATTATATGAGTTGGCAGAACCCTGCAGTATCTGCCAGTTTGCAGACTGCGCGGCGAGCTCGGCCGTCCCCAGGCTTTGGTTTTGGCACTCGCTGAAGCCGGGTGATTAGTGTCTCGCTCTGCTCTCCCCGAGTGTCCGACACGGCGAGAACACGGCTGGCTAGCGGGTGGCATTGGGACGAGCACCCAACCCGTGCTTGTAGCCGGACCGAGGGATCTCATCCCTTGGCCTTGGGGATCCACCCTTGGGGATTCATCCCTCTTGCCTGGAGCTTGGTTGCTTCACCTTAATGCGGCATTTCAGCGGCTGCAGGAAGCACCAGAATCTCTCATTCTTCAGCTGAAAAAGTTAGCTGAAAACAACAAAAAAACCTAAAACAGCAGCAAAGAAAGCGCCAAGTTTCCCTATTGTTTTTTGGCACAGATAGAAGAAAGCAATTCTCTTCTCAGAACCTGAATCAGAGCCTCTGGCCCAAAGCTCTTTGCTCTTCGTGGCCTCTCACGCCACCGCACAGGAGGTGGGAATCTGGTGCTGCTCCAGTCAATCTCCTGGATATCTCTGTGTCTATGGTCTAGTTTAGCCCCGTGCCAAAGGGCTCTGTGCTCCTCCTCTTCGTCACCGTGGTCTCTAGCCCGTGGGCTGCTGCACAGCTGGAGAGGTTTCGCCATCCCTCAGGCTGCTCAAGCCTGGAAGATTTTGGAAGGCGCCGGATCAGGGTGTCCAGATGGAGCATCCCAGGTGTTGGGAAGTGTTATTTCTAGAAGCGCAGCGGGAGAAGCTCTGCCTGGACGGCTCCTGCTTCTGCAGCTGCTCATCAAGCTGCCGAGCCAGCGAGCGACCGGGTTTCATTGGCTGGATGTGCCCAGGTAGGACCTCGAATATCCCTGGAGCCCATAATTACATTATGGAGCCATCCTTGCTGGAAACATTAACACCCCACCAGATCCATTAATCAGGCTGCTTGGAAAGGTTCATGGTGATGCTTATTCATCTGTCATCAGGCTCCTCGCTAGCAGTCCACGGGCTGTCCCTTTAGCAGCAGCAAGCGCCGACTCTGCTCCCGGGAATCTGTCTGAGAAACTCGCTGGAAATATTTCCTGGTTGAGCCTGGAGGAACCGTCGGGGCTCGCGGGACCTGCTGCTTATTTTGGGTAAACAGATTTAAATTCCTCAGAGGGCCATTCATCCTGTGTTAACAGAGCTTTCTCATGAAGCTAGATGGAGTCATGTTTCTGTGTTTCACATAGCAAAACACGGGCGTGCTCTGTACATATACGTATGCATATATATATGAAATGGATTTTTTTAATTGGAGAAGCCTTTTCCTTGCTAAATGAAGCACTGAAGCATTGAAATGAAGCCCAGTGGTGATAGCTTTTAAGTTCGAATCTTTTGTATTTCATTCTTAAAAGAATTACATGTAGTTGTGTTTCTCTATATTTGGTGGCCCTCAGGTTCTCATCTCATGTTCCTGCCAGCCCTGGGACTAGCACGGAGCTACAGCAAATGTGCACGTGCATCCGTAGGCACGAACGTCCTTGCACGGCATCAGCTCCGTGGCCCTGTCCCCTGGGATGCCGGGATAAAGCCCAGCTTAGAGAGGCCTGAAGGCTCCAGGGCGGCTTTGTGGCTGCACAGCTGGAGGGCATAGCCCTTGAGGAAAAATATTAGAGATTATTGAGTGGATTAGGCGTAGCTCTCTGAACGGATTAGCTGCCTATCCAAGCACCAGTGATCCTGCGGGGAGGGAGACGTTTGCACGGGGATGTGACTAAATGAGAGGCTGATGGATACGTGGCACGAACCAAGTGCTAACGGTTGGAGTCTGCACTCACACTTACCGCGAGGCTGAAATAACTCGTTAGAAAAGATGCGAGAGAGGCTGGGTCGAGGCAATAAGAAAGCGGAGCAGAGTGCACGGTACCAGCTGTAAAGAAATGGGAATGGAGGGCAGGGTGGCATCTTTGGGAAAGCCGGTGCCGTGTTTGTGCTACTCAATTAAGGGCAGCCCAGGCGGATCCAGAAGGGCCTGGGCTGCTCCGGGCAGGAGGAGGAGTCGGGAGGACAGCGCTGAAGAGGCTGCGTGTTTGCTGGGGGATGTCATCCTAATTAGTCAATTAGCACTTGCCTTTTTTTTTTTTTTTTCCCTTTCCCCTTTGAAAAGCCTGGCCTAATGCATGCCCAGTTTAAGCACTTACTCTGCCTGGAGCCTGCTCTGTAAAACTCGGTGCATCCTTTGGGATTCCGGTGGATCCCTTCCATGCTGCTCGTGCACTGATCTTGGCGCCGTGTGGCTGACCCTCCGGAGGGGCTCAGGGCCAAGCAGCTCTGCCTGCTGCGTATTTAATGGGGATATCCTGGGGACGGAGCCTCCTGCATTGCCATGGGTATGGTGTAGTGTGCGGGAAGGCTCCCTGCATGGTCGTGGCTCAGAGAAGCTGCTGAAATTTAACCTTTCAGTGGCTTTTGGACCGTTGTCTGAGTTGGAAAAGGAGAGAGGGAGAAAATTGGTGTAGTCCAGAGCAAACCTTCCAGGCCCTCTTGCAGCAAATGTGAGACGAGATACGGCTACAACTGGCTGCTGGTTTTGAAGAAGCAAAGAACAGATATTGGAATGCTGGCCACAACCCGCAGTTATGTTCGTGAAGTCTCTGCAAAACGATAAGAAAACTGCAAAGAGCTTAGAACAGTGCCAGGCGTGTGCGTGAGGAACGCTTAAAAGAGAGGAGACGTTCAAAGGAAAACAAGGGGAAAATCAACAGCACTACCCAGCCTGCTATTTAGCCATTGAGAAGAACAGGATGTAAAGCCCTATCAACATGTTTTATTCAGGACTGTGCTTCATGCCATGTACGGTTGCCAGCATGAAGCAACTTGGTAAAGTGTTGCTGCTTGACATACGTGCCACCGAGCAAAGTATTTTGCCGAGTGTGAATAATAGCTTAGCAATATGCTGGTGAATGAGCAAGCGAGTCTTGAGGTGACGTGGGGGTAGGTTTTGCAACGCGATTAATTGAAACGCTCCTTGGAAAAACCCGGCTCAAAGAGGCTCTGTCGGGTGCTGGGGTTTCTGAAGAAAGCCAGCACAGCAGCATGGCAGCACTAGGAGTGAAAATGCAGTGACTCTGGAGGAAGAGGTGGGTTTGTTCCCAAATAGGGGGGAGCCACAGCTTGGTCCCCTGGGCACTGGGCGCTGGACACGCTTGCACGTCCCTTAGCACGGACAGCTGTCCCCGCAGCCGTGTCGCATCAAAAACTAGAGGTGAGAAAAGACCGCGTGGTCTTTGTGCCGCTGCATAAATGACATGTCTATTTGCCATCTTTTTTTTCCTGTTGTAATTAGGGAGATTATTTCCCCGTTTCCCTGGGCAGCCCTCCCAGGACTGAGGAGAGATAACCCCCCTGTGTCCTGTGTGACATTCAGCCCTGCATTCTTTGATGAATACCGTGCTGTTTTTGCCCAGTTTCTGTGTATTCTGCCTCCTTTCTCCGTCCCCTTGTAGCATTTAGCATCCGTGCGTCACCACTCTGCCCTCTTTGCAGGGCAATCTTTAATCGCCGCGGCTGCTTCAACTGAACACCCTGTCACATTCTTCTGCAAGCTGCTCCTGGGGCTTGGGTGCCGAGCAGGTGGTGAGCCCTGATTGCTCCCGGGGCTTGCAGAAGAGCTACGCACGGCTTGGTTTTTATTATCTCCTCTCTGTGTCTTCCCACCTGCTGCTGGGTCTGGGCTTTTGTTCTCTGGTGGCAGGAGCCACCCGAGATAACAGCACGTGGTGGTTGGGCTCAGCGCCTGTGTGGCATTGAGGTCCCAGGGAAAATGCTGCTTGTGGAGGGGAGCTGTGATCGAGTGAGCAAACATCCAGAAAGAAGAATGAGGAAGATCCTAAACCATTGGAAGAGCCCCCAAGCACCATGGAAGACTCTGAAGACCCCAAACAAGACCCTGAAGACTCCAAGCAAGACTCTAAAGAGTTTCCAACCAAGACAGAGGAACCAAAGCTCCCCCATCTTTATGTGACCCTCCATGAGCACCTGAGCAGGACAGAAGTTTAGTTGTGAGTAGGAGACATGCATCTGGAAACATGAAGGACCCTAACAAAGCAGAGGTGAGGAACTGTATTCAGCCACAGCCTGAAGGTTGGTAGGAGAATGGTTGCATGTGCTTGGACCCTTTCTGAGAAAAGGCGTGGGCTTTTCTTGAATTGGAGGGTGATGTTTGAAGGCCTAGAAAGCAGGGACATCCTCTTCGAGAGGAGATGGGATTGGTAGCCTGGGGACAGTGCAGCAGGAGTCGGTGCCTGGGATGGCTGGAGTGTTGCTGAGCTCAGGTGGCCTGGACCAGCTGCACAAGGTGACTCTGTGATTGTGACCTGTTTCTGCCTTTGATGCAGCCTTAAATCGTACGTGTCCAGAGGTCAGAGCTCTTCTGAGAGTTTCTTTTTCCATATTTGCAAGTAACTGGACACTTGGACTAAATAACAAGCACTAGAGAGGTCTAATATTGGTGCAGAGGAAAGCACCAGCTAAGCTGGCCAGAGACCCTGCTAAGGGGGCCAGAAATTGCATCAGTGTTTGTTAAAATTCAGAGTGAAAACAGCAGAACTGTTTAGGTGGCGTCTCTTAATAATAACTTTCACTAGGAACAGAATTGCCTGTAAACGTTTAAAAAGGATTTTCTTTCTTGCAAAAGGGTGTTAAAAGCTGTGGTTTTGAATGAATGTTTGGAAACAATGAATAGATAAATGAGTCTTGAAACCTTTGGTGTGAAATGCCATGGGCTTCACTTGTTTGCATGCATCACTCGTGCGCTGAGATAAGGTATGTGTGTGCTGTAGTATTAATTTTCAGGAGAAACAGAATAGAAAATACATATAAACGCTTAAATGCTTGCTTATGAGATCTGTTGGCTTGCATATCAGGTACTGTGCACATGGAAAGAAATGTGCACGGTGTCCTTGTCAGAGCTGCTCAAGCAGAATCTGTGAACTGGGGGAGAAAAGAGAGGATATATATACATATATATATATATATATATATATATCTCCAGTGCAGGATACAACCCCAGGTTACTGCATTAGCTCCTCCAGCTCCTGCTGTTGGCAGCAGTGCATGGACCTGTGTCGCCAGGTCTCTAGTGCTGATGTTACAGCAAAACGTTGAACTTAAAGGCAGGATTCTGCTTTATTTTCCACTGGATTTAACGAATTTCTCTGCACTCCTCTTCTGAAGGCCGTTTTTGTCCCCAAAAGGAAACGCTCTCCTGCTTTAGTGGCCCCCCCAGAAGGTGCAATCAAGTGTGTCCCGTTACCAGACAGTGCTTGGGAGCTGTTGCTTGACACTTCCTTGCACAAATAGGAAAATGGAACATTTGGACAGATATATTTTTAAAGAGCCCCAGAGCATCCCGGTGCTGGTTGGAAATGTTGAGGGAGGCCGGTTTGTTCACAGCTTCACGTGGCCACCTTGGAGCTTCTTGCACAGGGAAGTGCTCCGAAAGCTGCTCTGGGGTCCCCTGCTCTGTGCTGCAGTCTCAGCTTAAACAGTCTTTTCCTTTTTTCCCTTCTAATAAAGACAAATGCATTTTGAGTTAACACATTCGCTGTAACAACTGCCTCCTTTTTATGAGGGAACAAGCAGGAAATTGCGAATGGAGATAATAAAGTGTTGTAGCTCTTGCCCACCTCGTGAAGCTGCAGAAATTAATTCTCCTGATTTCAGCCTCAAACCACAACAAAAGAAGAGGTGCAGCGAGGCCGTAGGAGGGAAGGCTGTGGCATGGCCAGAGCAGGAGACCAAAGCTCTGGTCCTGGGGTGCTTATGTCAAAGTGTTGCCTGTGGGTGACCTGAGAGCCAGCAGGACACAGGAGAGACCGCTTTCCGTTTGAGGAACTGTTTGGGAGCGGCGATGGTGACTTTGATGATCCAGGAGGCTTGGGGAGGAGGCTGTGCCACCGTGGAGGGCACGGCGGTGTCATCTGGAGGCACTTTGTGAGCAGGAGAGGAGCCCAGGATGCCCGTGAGTGACGGGAGGGAGAAGAACTGGCCCCTGTGTCGAGACTGGGCACTGCACTGGGCGCTCCGAGACTGCTGGACATCACTGGGGGCTGTGAGGGTGGAGAGCTCTCCTGAAAAGACAGAAGGAGAAGTCCCAGGAGGAGAGTCATCTAAAAAAGCAGCGTGTGGGCAGCTCCCGTCCCCGGCGCTGGCTCGGAAAGGCCCTGCTCGCCGCGGGACGTGCGGGGAAGCGCGTGCGGACGCGGCACCGGGCTCTTTCTCAGCATCCCGGACCAGCAGCGAAGGGCTTTTCTGAGTCAGAGGATTAAGTTTAATCTCCCTTCGGGATACAGGGCTCCCATGGCTGCTCCGGGCTGGAAGCCCAGAGCTCCGGGAGCCTGGAGCTGCCCGGGCTGCTCCTGCCTGCGCCGGGACCTTCTGCCGTGATGGACACGACGAGACGCTTGCTGGGGTAGGGGTGACACGGGTGGCTTGCGAGCGAACTGTCCTCTGCAAGGAGAACATGGGCTTGCACTCGCTGCTCAATCTTGTTTCTTCTGCTGAAACCTTGTAAGCTAGTGTAAATGTCCCGTCCTCTTTTGAAACCTACTTCTATTGGCTTTTGGCACCAAGTTGCAGTGGATTAGCTAAGATCTTTATTTTCGTTTTAAATTACTGGCCCTTCAGTCTCACTGATGGTTCTGCAGGTTCTTCATGGCTTTATAATTCTTAATTGCTGTCTTTTCAGAGCATCCTTAGGCTCTTTGGTTCCTATTTGTGCAGCAGTTCTTCCTGGCTTGTCTCCTTATCGCTTCTCCCCACCTTCATCCTCCTTATCCCTCATTGTGGAAACTTTCCTGTAGAGCCATTCCAGGCTCCTGTAGAGCCATTCCAGGGTCCAGGGTCATGAAACACACTTTTGTAAGGTGTATGGTTGGATTTTTGTAATGCATTATGCCAGTGAGCGTGTGTTAGTGCTGTCTGTAGTCTTGAGCTAGGACCTCAGCTGCTGCATGGACACGGAGTGGAAATGGGATGTGCCTGGAATTGCTGAGCAGCAAGAGTTGAGCAGGGACTGCAGCAAGCGAAGGGCTGAGTTCACTCGTCACAGAGCTAGGGGATCGAGCACGAGCTCTCTGGTTTTGTGGTGGTCGTTTAACAGGGTGAATGCAGAAAGATCTGACTTGAGAGGCGAGGAGGATGAGCGAAGGCAGGAGCTTTCCCAGCTCTGCTCAGTCTTCTGTTCCCATGGAGCAAAAAATAGGAAAACAAGCTGCGTGTGGTTGATTATGTGATGGTTTTTCCACTATTGAACAAATGCAACTCCTTTCATGGTAATATTCAAGTTCTAATTTATGACGTTAACTGTAGATGAAAGGTTGGGATCTGCAGAATAACTTTGCTGTCATTCTCTGCTGCACTGAGTCAAGTTAAAAACAAGTTCCTTAAGCTGTTTTGTTTGGTCTGGGTTTTATTTTCCTTTCTCTGAGTCATTCATTGCCTCTGTCTGCACGAAGAAATGTTCTCCCTGGGTTAGAAGTGACTTTGGCCTCTGGGCTAAGCCGGGCGCTTTTGCTCTGCCATAAGCAGGAGGTGGAACGAGAGGTTCCTTGGAACACCTTCTGTTCCAAGGTAAGTGTGAATATGGGTGTCACCAATTCCTTAACATTCAGCATCTTCTCAGCTCTAATTGAAGTGATCCAAAGACCTCATTGGATTAACTTCTGGAAATGTGTCTTTCGCTGCGTCGTCTCTAGCAGGTGTGTTGGATCCCCTTGTTCTGCTGCCTCTGTGGCAATTTTCAGAGCTAGCTGGGGCCTTTGCAGATCCTGATTTGGGTCTGCGCCTTTCAGCCTTTCACTGCTTGCTGAAATGCAGCTGTTTGTGCACAGCCCATCCTGCGCTCACCTCCATCTGCAGGGTTGCTCCTTCTGCCTTCTCCAAGCTGGATGCCAGGGGCCCTTTGCCAGACCTCTGCTACTGACACCTGCTGAAACCAGAGGAAGTCATTCAACCTGTATGAAATAGTAATGCTTGTCTTATATTTTGAATGTAAAATGCAAACATTAGCACAGGGATGTGTCTGATTATAGAGCAGGTAGATGCTGCCTACTTACAGCAGATGGAAAAGCAGGTGCTCCTGCGTTTCATGGGATAGGAGGAGAGCAAATGTCTGCTTGGGCAATGGAGCAATCACCAGGAGCAGCTGTGGAGATGGACAGCGGTGGAGGGAGGGATGTGCAAGAGGCCGAAGATCTCACTAAGAGCATTTAAGTGTCTAGGACATTTCCCACAGCATCCCGAGCAGGGATGGCACCTGCAGCACCCCTGGCCCATCTTGTGACGTGCCTCTGAGGTGTGAGCCGAAGAAAGGACGGGTTGCAATGGAAAGCTGAGCTATAACCGGAGTGCAGCGTAAGTAAAAACCAGCACGGAGGGTTAGGAAGAGCTGAGGTGTGTGTATATGTGTGCTACACCTTGGGGAGAGGCTGTCAGTTTTGAGGTAACTTGTACGAAAGCATCTGTCAGAGGGAAGGCTGAAGCAAAACTAGAGAACTGTCCGGCTTGTCTAAAACCAGCCCTGAAGGAAAGCAAAACAAGAGCACTATTGCTAACAAGCCCTTTTGTGCCCGGGAAGGGAGGGTCAATTAACAGCAGAACATCTGGATGAAGAGCATGGATGGATGGGCCTTGGAAAGGGTTCACGGAGAACCGAGGCCTCCAAAGAGTGTTTGGAGAGCTCTGGAGGTACCTACCTTGGCACAGTGGATTTGGATGGAAAAATAAGGGGAGATGAAAATAGGGCAAAGAATATCTGCTGAAGATTAATTAATTTTCCTTGCCACAAACCCTGCCTTATCAAAGACGTTTCTGAAGTCTTCTTAATTATGAAGACACGTGTTGCGAGACATGCCAATGCTGCTTCAGGGATGCAACCTCTGCATTGACAGCTTTGACAGGTGACGAGCGGCTGCCTACACCGATCTTCTGTCTGAGCAGCTTGCGTTGGGATGGGTGAAGGAGCACCAAGGGAACCGGGTTAATAAAAGGAAATGATGGAAGCTGCATTTTGCCTGGAAAAGCTCCCACGGGAGCGTGGAGACGGAGATGTCCCATGCCTTTCCCCGAGGCAGTGCTGGGGCTTCCGGTGGGAGAGAACATTCCTGTACCTGCAGAGAAACTGGATTATCAGGTGCTGTTTCTCTCTCTACCCTGCAGTAGATAATTCTGCTTCTTGTGTCCCTGCTGCTGCTAAGGACTCGTGTTTGGTGCTGCGATGACAGTGGGTCCAGGAGGTGCTTCTGCCACTTGTTAGGACGCGAGTCCGTGTCTCTTCTGCAGAGCTGCACGTTCAGGTGGAAGCTCCTGAATGCCACGTGTCCTCCTGACCTTCATTCCCTTGGTTTTGTAAAGGCTTTGTGGGAGAAACCCACCTTGGGCTCCTCCAACCTGCCGTCCTTGCTTTTGCAGTCTCCAGTTCTCATTCGCTGCCACCTCCTGCATGTCCTTCCCCTGCATGACGGGGTTGGCAGCCTTCTCCTCACGAAGCACAGGCAGATGTAGATGCTACCAGCAGCTCTGGTGGTTGGACCAGTTCCTTTAGTTGGGTGCTACCTGGGAGCTCTGCAGGCCCGGCCAGCTCTGCTGCAGCTGCCAGAGCCGTTCCCAGGGTCTAAACCACCCGGTCTTGCGTCCTTTTCTAAGGAGATGCATTAAAAAAATAAGAGTGGGAGAGACATTTTTATAACAGAGGCTCCGAGGCATCGAACCAACACTTCAGATTCTCTTTTCTTGTTCAATTTTTGACCTCGGGGCAATTTCCTGAAGAAAATTAAGTGTTTGCACAACAAACTTGGGATGACTTTTTTTCTTTCTTTTAACCAAATAGGGGAGAAATCTAACACTTGCTGTCTGTGGCTGTCACTGTGTGTGACTTGCAGTGGGTTTTGGTGCAGTTTGGCCAGTTTAGTGCTGATTCACGTTAGATGGGAGAGGGCTGAAGGCTGTTCGTGGCAGCCGGCGTGTGTGGGATGTGAGTCACTGCCCCACGGTCATTGCCGGGGCTGGCTAGGAGGAACATTTCTGCAGCTTTGCAAATGACTCTTTTGCATATTCATGACAATTTAACTGAATTCATTGCAGCTTTGCGCTGAATGTGAATTGCATCCTAGGAAGTGCCATATGGCCAGTGTTTTTATATTTAAACAATTACTGCATCAGAAATATAAAGCCCAAGAAGCTGCTTTGAAATCGTTGGAAGAAGAAATCGTTTAATTGCTGCTGTGGAAACATCAGAGCCGAGCGTTGCCTCCCCAGGCTGCTTTTGTGAAGCCTCTGTTGAGGAGCACCCCAACACGGGGCTCCATCCTTTGCTTTTTCTCAGTCTTTAACCCATTTTTGAACATTGTTGCCCTGCATGGACACTGCTTTGGGTCCAATTTGGAAAATGACCCTGTCAGTGACTTCAGGGCTGTTTTTTGCCAACTGCTTCTTCCTTTGTGCCTTGGGAATGGTGTCTTGATCCATTCCCTTTGTGCTTCCAGGGAAAGCTGAGGTTTTCCATGCCCAAGCTGTGAGCAAGGGGCCTCTTATGCAGAGATGGCTGGTTTGGGGTAGGCTAGTACCCATTTTTTTGGGTATTACCCATTTTTTACCCAATTTTGGGGGATATTAGCCATCCGAGAACACCCTACCTTGGGCAGGGAGCGAAGCCTCCCACCGCGACAACATTTTCTGTCAGCAAAACCATAAACCTCACAAATGTTTGGCTGCAAAGTCACGATGATAGATACCGCTGTATATTCCAATGTGCTCGAATTCAATTTGAGACCTTGCTGGGGAAATAAACATTTCCATCCCTAAAGAGACGCTCGCTGGGAAACCAGTTTGCAGCCGTTCCCGAATGGATTTAAGGGAGCTAATTTCTTGCTGAACATCTGGCCTGGTAGGTGACTGGCAGCGGTTAGCTGGGAAGCAGAGCTGGTGCAAAAACTGCAGGATCTGGCCCTAAAATAGCATTCATATTCTCTAGTAGAGAAATGAACTCCTTATGATAGCAGACTGGCATGAAATAGTGCTTTTTTTTCCCTCCCCTTGATTATTAATGAGAAAAGAAAATCATATACCTTAGTGTTGAGAGGATTAATTAGTTACTGGCTGCGAGCCATTAGTGGAAATGCCAGATATTGTTCTTCTGGAGAGGATATCAGCTCGAATGGGCCAGGAATTGGAGTATATGTTTGTCCCTTCTCCCATGGACTGCTTCATTAGAGTAATTACTATTTGAAGTTTCCTACGGAGATATGTGCAGGCACGGGGGAGGGCTTTGGCTAGAAAGGAGCGTTATGGAAACCTTCCCAGCTGGCTCTGTTCTCGGTTCCTCCTTCCCCTCAGTGTTGCCTCTTCCCTTTCATCAGAAATACTGGGAAAATTTGGGGTAAAAGCACTCATATTCCGTCTGTGCTGTGACAGAACAAGGCAGAAATGGTGTTTCTGTCTCGCCCCGCTTGTCTCCGTCCTTGCAAGCCGGTTTCCATGCGGGAATGAAGGATGGAGCTGCTGGTGCCTGCGAGGAGCAGTGCCGGAGGGTGCGGGATGCTGTCCTGCGTGGACGTGGGCCGGTTCCTGCCCTCATGGGGCACTTGCTAATTAAAACTGAATCATCTGGAGATGTTGCCCAGTGCTACGGGGGAGGTCCTCTGTGCCTGGGCGCAGCAGCGAGTTCCTGGGATACTCTTGAGCAGCTTCACGCAGACATCTCCCATGTCCCGATACAAACCATGGTGGGAGCTGACTTCGACACTGATTTTTCTCTGCAGCTTTCTGCCCCGGAGCTCCCAGAGCTCAGGTCAGCTCTCCTGCTCTGCTGAAACAGACGCGAGCTGCTGTTTGGAAAGGCTTTTTCCTCTGCTCCGCTTCCAACACGCTCTAGGAGAGCTGGGGATTTCTGCTCCTGACCAAGGGAACCAGGGAACGTGTCCCTGGTCGCTGCGTCCCACTTGGTGGTGAGAGGGGCTGCGCGCTGGGGCTCCCTGCCCTCCGGCTCTGTCCCTTGGGGACACCTCTGTGTCAGGGCTCTCCGGGTGCCTCTGACAGATGGTGGCAGCAGCACTCTGCTCTCCTCTCTGATGACTTCTTTGGAGTTTGGTTCATCACATCATCCAATCTGACGCTCTCAAGCAGCGATACTTGGTGGGCGGCTGCAACGTGGAAGTTTTGTGCCACTTCTGCTGTTGTCACCAGCACAAGCTTGAGGTGTCATCTCCTGAGGAGGCTGCTGAGACCCTGCAAGTCTTCCTATGTCTGAAGATGTCTGCAGTTCCTCTCCCTACTTTTTGATGCAGGTAACTCTGCCATTCTTGAACATGTGTCAATTCAGCAAATGGGAGTTTCAAACTTAAAAACAGCCACCATAAACGACAGTATGTTTTCCACCTGATCCAGGCTGGAGCAGGACCCAGCTCTGACCATATGGAGGTGTGACCTGCCCATGTGCAGCACCAGGGAAGCAAACGCTCTGTAACAAGGACCAGGTGACTGTGACTAGCGGTGCAGGACCCATAACTCAGTCTTGGGAGTGTTAGAAGTGGGTGCAAAGGAAACCCAACCCTGAGAAAGGTGCCAGGAACAAAAGGCCTCCTCCCACACCCTTAGCCATAAGCACCTCCTGCATGAACATTGCTAGAAGAAAATTCCTTTCCTTTCTGCTTTCCACAGTCTACATTTTTCCCCTGTAGGATGCCTGAACTTCAGCCTCAAATTGCACATGTCGCTTGGGTGCGATCCTGGTTTTCTTGTGTATCACCCACTGCGTGGTGTGTAGCAGCTGCTCCTTGTCAGGTTGCAGACTGTGCTCAGGTGTGAGTGCTTGGGTAAATGCAAACACCTGGGGCTGTTTCAGTGGGCAGTGCAGGCTGTCGTTTGGATTCACTGGCCTCAGCTGCAGAGGTTGTACCCAGAACATGGCAAAAATGTCCAAGTTCCAAATGCTTTGAGTTTAGGGAGGTGTCAGCAGGTGAATTTAAGAGGAGGAGACTTGCAGTAGCATACGTGGCATCCAAGAGCATGGACGTTAAGAAGGTATTAAAGGGGTTGGAGTTTGTTGGGTTTATATATGTGTAAAGACTTTTGGATTTTCAGGTGAAAAGCAGTAGAAAAGTCAACTGCAGTAAAAAAATCTGCACCAGGTATATGTGAGGCACAGCTAAACCTAGTTGTTTATTATTACTTTTTGTATATGCATGTTTTTCTAGAGTATCTTTTAGGATTTAATACCTGTGCTTGGGGAAAGGAGAGTGTGTGGGTATCAGATATGGATCAGTAATGAGAAGTGAAGGATTTTTGCTGCCCCAGCACTGCTCAGCAGTTCACAGAAGTAATTCCAGTGTCGCTCTGTGGTGCCTGACTCCAAACCCGTGCTTGGATCCAGTGCAAACAGAGGTTTTTGTTGAAAAACTGCCTTTTTGTTTGTCCTGTAGTTACTTATTGAGTCCCTATTCTGTAGCAACTTTAGCTATGTATGTGTGGCAAAGTGAATTCAGAGAGTTCAGGGCTTATTGTGCTGGAATAGTCCTGAGATTAGATTTACCTTTTACTGGAGGGCTAGACAGGAATGTTTGGTTGTTATCTGCAAATAATTTAACACTTCAGGTGCATCTTAGATGGGACATTCACGTAACTATGAACGTGATGTGAGGGCAGCAGCAAAGCACCCCACGTGAAAGGCAGCTTTGCAGCAAGCCCCCAAGCAAAAAAGAGCAGTGGTGAGGACCGGGCTCTTCCCGAGCCTCGAGTGACTGCTGTGACGTGGGATTTGCTCCCATGGGATCCGTGTGCAGCAGTCGGCCAGCGCGGGGCTGCGCAGGTCCCAGGGTCTTCCCGGCCTCCCAACTTTCCTTTGTGTCTGCAAAGGGTTCGAGCCTGTGAGACAAGAAATTCCCTCTGGGAGAGCTTGGGTCTCTGCTCGTGTGGATGTGCGCGGCAGGGAGTGCACATGTGGCCTTTCCATTAGGGAAAGGTACAGCTGAGTTTCGGAAGTAAATCTGGGATTAGTGGAATCAAATGAGGTTCACAGCACATTTCATGAAACCCACGGAAAAAGATGCTGGAAGCAGTTGCAGTGGATTTTTTTTTTTTTTTTTTTTTTTATTATTGAGTTAAATAAAGAAGTTGGAAAGTTCAAGATCCTTTGTTCCATAAGCAGCTGAGAAGCAAGTTTTAGGTGAGGGTGTTAAAATAGCATCCTGCACCCCTCTCTGAGCACATCAGATTCCTCTCTGCTGCTCAAATGGGAAGCAGAACAAAAACATTGTGGGCAATAAGTGTATAATGGAATAATCAGCTCGAATAGGAGGATTTTTAAACCCCTTGTTTCATAAATGTTGAAAAGGCTCTTCAGAGCCAAACTTTTTTTTTAAAAAAAAATCATTGCTTTCCTTATTATGCATCAACTTTTATTTTAAGTTCCGAAATACCACTGTGAAAGAAATAAAATGTCAGCTGTGAAGGATGTTATTATCAGTGTGCAGTGGCACTTTTATATCACGCTTATAATGCAGCTTTTCCACATCACTTTGCTTCGTTGTTTTTTCTTTTCTTTTTTTTTTTTCTTTTATTCCTTCACCCAAATTGAAAAGGAATAAATGTACATCTTGCTTGACAAATGTTTCTGTAAATGCCGTGCTGGGTTTGAGAGTGATGGGCTGCCGAGGTTCCTCCGGACCCATCCAGTGATGCACAGCGACCTGCAGAGAGACGTGTCCTGCTGTATTTATGTTCCTATTCCTAGGGAACACCTGAAAAGAAACATATTGGGATGCGGTGAAAGGCTGCCTGTTGGATGGATAGCTCCTGGGTGCTGCAGTATTTCTGCTTTTCCCGTTCAGCTGTTGCAATAGTGCTCAGTTCTGCATGGCCACAAGCTCCACGAGCCTCAGGCTGCAAGGGGCTTGGGTGGTGAAGCTGGTGTTGGATCCGATCGCATTGGATAATGCAACGTATTGGCGCTTAAAAATAAAGAATTGCTCCAAGCCAGACACAAGGAAACAAAATGCTGCTGGTGACTGTCTTTTGCATAGCACGGAATGACCCAGCCCTGAATCTTGTGTGCGAGGCTGTCAGGAGACAGTATAAAAATCGATAATGCTAAATTAATGGTAAATTAATTACCATTAATTAATGGTAAATGAAGATTCTGAGGTGGAAAGCTGTGTTTTCAAGCACTTTGGGGAGTGACTAGGCCCTTTTGATGAAGTACAGTGAATTAACAGATTTTTGTCGGCCTATACTTTTAATCTACCTGTTTACTGTTATTTAGACTCTTGTGTTTGAATTTTCTTAAGAGTAATAAATAATATTTAGCCATATGTTGACTTTCCAATTTTGCAGTAGTCATTAACACAGCTTTCTGGAGCAGCTTCTGTACCCCTGCATCATAGAATGGGGATCCATAAGAGTAAAAGCAATAAAAATATTAACAGTTTAGCTCCTCTTGCAGACATCTGTGCTATAAAAAGGTCTCTCTAAAACAAAAGTAGGGTATTTCTGCAGTTCCAAAATATGCCAGGTGCTTTTGAGTGTTATATTGTGGACTATTGCAGAGAACCAAACTGAATATATGTCTAAAAAAAAAAAAAGTTGAGCCTTGTGCTTTTAGCTGATCAGAATTACTCCCTCTGTGACCATAAAGCCGGCGCTGCCGTTCTACATCCCTGTACGAGACGGATTGGAAAGGCTGCAGAGTCATCTAGCTTTCAGATTAGGACATATCACTTGCCTTTGGCAGGCCAGAAAGGAGAACAAGGTTTGCTATTTACAGCCCCTTTCCGAGACGGAGCGGTGCGTTTGCCACCAGGGCAGCCGCGAGCACTGATTTACCCCGTGTTTTTCTATAATAAATAATACTAGTGTTGTTTGCTTTATTTTTTTAATATTTTTTAGCTCTTTTGGACCTCTCCAGGCTGTTGCGGGTGGCAAGGGCAGCTGGAATTCAGGATGCTCAAACCTCAGCTCTGTGCTGGAGCATCCAGCGTCGCACGGAAGAGAGGAGAGGAGGCAGCACCTTGGGCAGCCTGTTGTGTGGCTGGGCATGCCGCTGGCTGCAGCTGCTCGGCGCTGCCCCGTTGGCACGGGCAAGGCTGGTATTTTTGGTACTGCAGGTACATGCCAGGCTGCAGCTCGACATCATCACGTGCTGCTCATTCCCGAGCAGAGGAGCCTCACCTTGGCGCTCGGGTCCCTGCAGCTGGCAGGCCTGAAGGTGCCTTTCCTGCCTGCATCGCCCCTGGGATGTGCGGAGCCAAGGTAGGGGAGCTCTAGGGTGGCACAGGCCAGGGAGAGGATGAGAAACTGCCCCTGTGCCCTCGTGGTGCAGCTCATAGGGGCAGGTTGGGTGGCTGCTGATTTGAGGGCTGCTCGCCCAGCTGCCTTGCGCCCGGCTCGCGTTCGGTTTTGGATTCGTTAATCTGATTTATCAGTGGTTTTGGATTCGTTAATCTGATTTATCAGCATCTCTCTCTAAAGTACCGGATTAGCTGTGGAGCATTAGACCCTCTTTTATATTTGGGTTGCTTTGTAAGGTAAATAAAGCTAGGGTCAGAATCTCCAATGTCAGAGATGCATTAATAGCCCCTGGTGCTCTTTGCTAACTGCTTTTTCTAGTAAACATTTTTTTTTTTTTTACTGCAATTTCCAAATCCCTTTTATACTGTTGGTTTTGGTTTTTATCATCATAACTTTCAGCATCATCTCTGTGTAGATCTGACTTAAATCTGTGGTCGCTCTGCCCTGCCTGGGACGGGTTTTCTGTTTGCGCTGGGAGCCTGAGCTTCTGCAAGATCCAGCCAACTAAAAGCGTTTCATGTTTTCAGTGGCACAAATATGAAAAAGGCTGCAGATTGCTTGACAATTCCCCCTTGAATACAACCCGAAAGGAAAAATAGCAAAATTAAAAGATCACTGAAATTATGGCCCTATTCTGTACCTTCTTAGTTAACATTCCTAAGAGCAATGTGCAAACTGCGTAATTTGTTTTGCTAAAATGTACCCAGCGTGGAGCCAGCTGTGTAATCGTTGGCATTATTTATATTCAAAAGTGACATTACGATAGCTGGAAGAGCCTCGACTCCCAGCTCACCATTTCCAGCACGGCTCCAAATTACTGATTTACTTTCATTCTCTATTAACCTATTATGAGTTCCTCTGCCACTCTTGGCCCTCTTATGTTGACGTACTTCTAATTTTGCCAACTGAATAGCGATGTAGGGCGAAGATGTTGGGATGAATTGGGTATCTGAAAGCCTCCTCTGCCCTAGATAGCATCTTTCTTTTGCAACACGTGTTGGGGGCTCGTGTACGAGACGAGGGCAGCAGCAGCATCTCCGTGGTCCTGGCCTTGTCCCTTTCTGTCCATCCTTGTCCCCAGGATGGATTGCAGAATTATCGGTAGATACTGATATCGAGTGGATGAAAGGCTATAGGAAAGCATGGGAAATGCTTTCATGAAAGTGAAGGTTGAGCTGCTTTGAGTAGGCACAGCTGCAGTCATTGGCAGGTATCGTGTGTCCTATGAAGCACCTGTCCCAGGAATTAGGTTTTACTCAGCATTTTGCAATCTGAATGTATCAGCGGTAGCTCCACAAGTTGAGGTTCCTCAGTGACCCTGAGCCCACGTGAGTGGGTTGCATGGACCTGCTGAAGGAGACTGAGAAACATTGAGCTGTGCAGAGGAAGGATGTGTTTGCTGGCAGGCAGCGAGGCACGGGAGAGGGCTCCTCATCTGCTCCGTTAATGCTGCTAAATGTGCTGCTTGCAACTGCTCATGAGTTAAAACGTGAGAATGGACAGATGTGGGATTTGAGGTGCTTTTGCAGGGGGAAAAACAGCGCAGGAGCGATGCCTTGGAGCTGACTTCTCACCGTCGTGATCAGACCAAAATCCAGCTCCAAAATCCCACAGCAGCTGGGGAGCCCCCATCGCTTGTGATCTGGGGACCGGTGTCACTGCAACACTCATAAAGCTGTTTGATGAAGGAGACCACGCGAGTGTCAACCGCTGTTGTCACCAATCCAGTCCCGTGTGATGGAGGAACGGGCTTGAAAGCACCGAGATGGTTAATCCGCCCTATAGATGGCTGCGCTCCTGGATATGGTAATAAGACCTGTTTTTCTATAAAATTAGCAACTGAATGAGCATAGGCATTATATAAGTGAAGCAGCTAATGCTGTATATGGTAGCGTGATGGATTAATACATATTGAAGTCCTTGATTTGTTCTTATTTCTGTCCTTCTGGTAGTTTATGAAAGCATATGAAAATTCCTCAAATGACTTCTTAATTTAGCTCCTAACCTGTCTAGTTTATCATCATTTTCTCTTCCATGAGCCTGAGGTGTTAAAGGATCCGTAATTCAATATTTCAGAAATTGTCAGTGGCTTCACGATATGAAATTTTAAATATTCTGAATGTATTTCTGGCATTCAGGGGCTGTATTTATTCATTTGAATGTAATGGGTATTGAATAGGCCCTATTACCATATTGATATAGAAAATACAGTTGGGTGTGACGTGTGCCCGCGCTCGCTGTGAGTTTGGACCCCTTTTGGCCAGGAGAGCAGGTAGAAGTGAGCACCGTCCCCTCGCCCCTTATGAAGGTGCAGTTGAGAACTGCAGGATCCTGATCCAGGTGCTCCTGGGTGGAAGAGAGCTGCTTTTTCCTGGGGATCAAGCCTTGGGCTGCATTTCTAGCAGCTCTGATCTCGGGTACTTTGGTATGAAAAATGTTGCTCGGTCATCTGAATTGGAGTGATTTGCAAAGACTGCAGCCTCTGCTTGTGTGAGCATGGGGTCCTTCCTCTGAAGGGTGCAATCTACTGGATGATGTGGAGAGTAATGGGTGTTATTCCATCTGTTCCTTGCAAGTTTTTTGGTTAAAAATTATGGGATTTAGGTGCCTAATCCATCCGATTTTAAAAAAGAAAGACTGCTTCAACTGATAGTTTCATGGGTCAGTAGGAGAGGTGGGAATTGTGAAGGACAGATACCTCCTGACCTAAAGCTGGTGGTGCTTTCACTGCATGGCCTTGGTGGCCACCCGTAAGGACTACCAGGAGCTACTCAAGGGCTACCCAGAGCTGGCTCAGGGCTGCTGAAAGGAGCCTCCACTTTGGGGCCTCTTCCCCCTGCAGCTTGTGGCAGAGGGTGACATTCCACCAAGCACAGCCGTGGTCACTGTCCTAGTGAGGTCCGTTGGCCAAGGCGGCCCTTTGCCTGAGCACAGCGCATGTGAGTGTGGCTGGAGCTGCCATGGAGGTAACTCGTGCAGGGGCCAAGTGCTTAGTTTGTGCTTGTGAGGAAAGGCTGAGCGAACTGGGCCTGGGTAGCCTGGAGAAGAGAAGGTCGAGAAGGGATCTGATCAATATGTATAAGTCCATGAAGGGGGAACGTAGGGAGGAAGTGGCCAAACTCTTCTTGGTAGTGGCCAGTGACAGGACAAGGGGCGAAACACGGGAAGCTCCATCTCCAAGTGAGGAAGAACTTCTTCACTGTGAGGGTGACAGAGCCCTGGCCCAGGCTGCCCAGGGCGTTTGTGGAGTCTCCTTCCCTGGAGGTCTTCAAAACCCGCCTGGGTGCCGCCCCGTGCTCTGGATATACCTGTGTGTGTAAGGGGTTGGACTGGACGATCCCCAGAGGGCCCTTCCAACCCCATCCCTTCTGTGATCCATCTGGGCCATTAACGGGAAACGCTGGCACTTCCCGCTCAACACGAGCGGAAGGACTTGAACCTTTACCGCTCCGTGAATTAACGCCCGCCCAGGAGAGCCGCGTTCCTCAATCCCGCTCCGCTCGTAGGAACTGCTCTACTATATCTTATGCTGCCATAGCAACGTACGAGCGCCACGAGGCAGAAATCTCCTGGTTATTAGAACAACTGAATTAAAACAACTGTTGAGCGGGGTGAGATCTGCTCGTTAAAGGCAGCGTTGGCCGCCACCGCGGCGGATCCGGCCTCGATCCAGGGAAAGGGGCGTCCGTGGCTCCCCAGGACACAGGCTCGGTTGCCACGAGTGGTTTACGCCAATGTGAGTGCTGCACGGGTTGTGTTTTGTTACCGTGCGGGGACGTGCAGCTGTGAACAGGGTCTTGGGCTTCTGAGGAGGCTTGAAAGCAGCTTGGAGAATCGTTGAAAAGGTAACGAACGCGGAGAATGAAATGCTGGAGTTCCTTGTTTGAGGGGCTAGGGAGAGCTGCGTGTGCACTTTTAAACTTGGTGTTATGAGGGACAAAATCATCTCCAGGAAAAGGAGATTTCTGAAAGGTCTAAAGGAGGGAAAAAATTAACAAGGACTTAGTATTAACAAAGTCTCGTCTTTCTCATGTTGGCAGTGGCAAACAGAGCTGGAACAAGGACCTGTGCTGTTGCTGTGTCTCCCTTCTGCCTTTGTTGGACTTTGCTTTAAGCTGTACTAATGCGTCTCTTGCCCTTCTTGTTGGTGATTCCTGGTATGTCTCCAGGGCATCCTCTCTGCTGCAATTTGTGTAAATCGGAATAGCTTGTTACTGGAACTATAAAAAAGTCTGTGGGCTCTAATAAGGCAAGTTTTATAGTAACTAGGTTATGAAAATGCTGTTTCCGTTCCGTTTTGCGGAGTTGTGCAATATGTTGCAGTCCAATCGACGCAACTGGGAGAGTTTTTAGCATTCGTACCAGTTACCAACGATGCCTTGCCAAAGACCCACGTAGTAGGACAAGCGTCTAAAACCGGCTCTACTTGCATTGATTCTGTTTTTTTTCTCCACTTCCTAGGGTGATAAATCTGTTAGGCTTCCAGTAAAACTGCAGAGCCATTAGACGGATATTTTGATAATTGCAATTAAACTTCTATCATTTCCTGTGCGCCTTCTTCCTAAAAGACCTTTTGATGCCCTCCACTTGTTCCGATTTACCAAACTTCAGGGAGTGACTTCCCAGCCTCTATAGCCTTGCTTTTTCTCTATAGAAACTCTTATTTTAGTGAAAAAGTGTTCCCCACCTCCACTGCTCTGCAGGCAAAAGGATGGGGGGGGGTTAATTGTTATTTATTGACTATTTCCTCCGTTTTCAAGCGACTTGTGGAGACGGCGGCTCGCTGCTGTCCTCATTGTACATGCTGTGTGTATTTTCGGTGGCGTACACAGCGCATGCAATGTGGACGGGATGGGGCTCGCCCGCGCCGGACGAGGACGTCGGGGCGCTCGCCTGCCCGCGCTGCCCGCGCACGGACGGGATTTTGGGGGGTTTTCACCGGGTCTTCCCAAGGAAACATGGAATTGTGACTCGAACAGCATAGGGATCTCATTTGGGCCCTGATAGAGGTGGTGCATCCCTGGTGAGTATCTTCTAAGGCTGCTGTTCTTGTCGACTTTTGGTGTCTTGGCTTTCTGATTTGTTTGTTTGTTTGGCTATTTTTTTTTTTTTTTTTTTGACTACTTTGCTTGAAGTTTGGGGGGAAAAATGGCCTTTTTCATAAACTTTGCCAAGTGTTGCAGACATCTTATATTCAACACTCCTCTCTTTTTCTAATCAAATGTGCTAAGCAAAATTGAATCTTGCCTTGTTTAAACTTTTTTTCTTGCATTTTGAACAAGTTATTTAATGGAAAGTGCTTTCATTGGTGATTTCTGTTTTGGGCAGCTCTAGTGGGCTACATATATATGTGTGAGTTGGGGTGCGTGTCATTTTATATATTTTATATATATTTAAATCTTCTTCTGTATATGTAAATCTTCTTCCTGAGATGCTCTTTGCATTAATCCAATTGTGCAGAAGGATTATAGACCCAGAATAAAATCCCATCATTATTAAAAATGCTAAAGCAGCTTATGTTTTTAGGCCGCAGTTACTAAAGGAAGCAATATTGGTAGCCAGGGCTCGGCCAGGAGGCCACTCTCGTCGTGTGGGTACCGAGTTTGCTCCCGTTCCCGTTACGGCAGATAACGCTGCTCACGTTTTGCCATCTGTCTTTTACTTAATCTCAGGAGCTTTTTAATTACCTCCTTAGAATTAAATCAATGTAGTAGCTGGAACTGCCTATATTTTTCTTCTTTTTAATCCAGAGATTGAAACTTTCTTTGACCTTTGCTTTCTGCAAGTGTGAAGTGCTTCATTTCATTGCTGTCATTTTGAATTAAATGAAAGCTTCCTGTAAAGGAGAAGATGGTGAGTGACTCCTATTCCCCGAGGAAGGGTTTAGATGAAAAATTGTGGACCAGACTGACTCTCAAATTGCATTTTCCCCCAATCTCATTCACCTACGTTGTGCTTTGCTCCCAAAACTTAAGCATCCTTCACCTGCCAGCGTAGTCCTGGGTCCTCAGACAACAAATTGGGTTGACAGCAGCGGCAGCGGATAAAGTCTTTGAGAGCCCCAATGGTAAATTATTAAAGGTATAAAAACAAATGCTCTATTAAATGTCAATTTATCAGCCTGCGAGCTGCTGAGTGCTGAGCTCCCAACCTCGCCGTGCTCCTCAGAGCTCCTGTGCTGGGTTTTGGTGGCCACATTTTGCCTCCCAAGGTGCCTGGTGGCAGAACCTGGCTTCTCATCCCAGTTGGGCGAGTTTTACTTGACTACAACATGAAATTTATTTAAATACTTTCTTGCATTCCTTTAAAATATTCATAATACTGCATAATCCTTTTGGGCTGATACGTATTTTTTGGTGCATTACTTGGAAGTGGCACGGGCACGTTCCAAAAGCTGCACGAGGAGGAATTCGCAGCTCTGGCGGGGCCCGCGATACCGCTAAAAGCAGCGACACCGAGAACTGCTTGTTGAAAAAGGCCGCAACACAAATAATTTAAATATTTTTCCTGTGTTTGAATATATTTGTGGTGGCTGATTGAGCCGGTTAGCAAAATAAAGACAGATGGCAAGGAATTCATTCCAGCACGTTTTCACTGTGGTGGAGCTGGTCTGACTTCTCGCAGCACTTGCTCGAATGATCCCACTGTGAAAACTTCTTGGGCTTGCACCTTGTTTGGGGAGGTCGGAAGTAGTGTGGATGTATGGAGAATTGGTCTTTAGATGCATAATAAAAATGAAAAAAAATGGAGAGTGGAACTGCCTGTAATTAACCTGTGTATGCAGAGGTGTGGAGAGTGAGAAACTGATGTCTTTGACATTGAAGTCAATAGCGAAATTTACTGGGAGTGGAGCAGGGTTTTGATTAATCGGATGTTAGCGAGGGGTTTTCCAGAGCTGGCACGATGCTTCACAGCATCCTCATTTGGAAGATGGGCACAAATTGCCCAGAAAGACCTTTTGGTGAAAAGGATGTTATTCGGAATGCCTTGTGGTTGACTGCAGAGCAGAAAGCAGGTGAAGAGGAGACCTCAGATTGACCATAATGGCTGGTAGTTGTATTTACTGGGAGAAGAAGCTTCAAGAACCCCTCAGTCATCAGGGTCATATGTTATCCAATAACCTCATCTATCCCTTTGGAGGGATACTTGACCCTTCAAGAGTTACACTGGCCAATCAGTGTCACCTCTCGTTCTTCTGCTATATTTTTAAAATGTGTCTGCTATCTGGGTATTTCCTGTAGGGAGGAAGGAAAGTGTGTAGAAAACACTCATGGCGTAGGATCCTCTGCAGCAGAAATCTTCTATTTTGGGGGAAATCTTCTATTTTCTGTGGAAATTGCAGAACGGCTCCATTTGTTTGGTGGCTCTGCCGTGGAGAGCATTGCTGCTGTTGTTTTTGTAGATTTGAGACAACATATGCCTTGAATATAACACGTTGGAGTCATTTTCCCTTTGCATCTGAGCAGTGGTTAATGTCTGCATATGTTTTATACCTCCAGGGCTGCTCCCCATCCACCCGTGGTGTCCCTGATGGAAGGTGGATAGACACCCATGGTGTCCAGAAGGTGGAGGGTCTCACCAACCCCCTTAGCTCCTCTCCTGGGAGGTGACCCATTGCTGGCTATGGGGACAACGAGCTGCTCCCTGAAGGAGAGAGGCCTCTCCGTGCATCCCTAGGAGGCTGTAAGGCCCATGGGGTGCGAGCCCCAGGCCGTGGTGATGGGAGGGCTGACCCGAAGCAGCGCTCGGACCCGTCTGTGCTCCGTGGTGGCCGCGGGATGGTGCTGAGGAAGCTCCAACCGAGGCAACTGCAAAACCCTGGTGCTTCCCTCTGTAGCCAAGCACTAATTATTAATCCTAACGAGGTTACCTTGCAGCAGAGCTAATTAGCTCCAAGCAGGGGCAGGGTGAAGGAGCCGTGTAGCTGCCTGCAGTGCATGGAAAGCTTGGAGCAAACGTGGAGCAAGGGCACGTAGAGGCTGGACGAGCAGATGGACCCTGGGGGACTGGCGGCCGTCACCAACTCTCGGCCTCTCTGCCGAGCTCAGGGCAACGTGTTGTCTTTTCTATTTTCTTTCCTTTCCCCGCTCCCTCCTGCTGTGTAGCACTCTGTTCCTATGGTTTCTCGCTATGCATGCGCACGTGCACCTCTTATTTAACGTAGCAGAATGATGCTGTTGTGATGTTTGAGCATTCAGGATAATACAATTTTTGAAACTCTGGATTAACATCACATTCGTTAATGGAAACGACTTTTTTTTTTCCCTGAGACGCACTAGAAGGGGAGGGGAAAAATAAAAAACATCAGGAGAAAAGGATTTAAATAGTGAGGTTAAGGTGCTGCATGCTAAAAACGTAGCGCTGCTCTGTGCTGACGGTGGCAAGAGGACGAGAGATACTTGGGTGGTAGGAAGGAGCTGGAAATTAGAGAGAGGAGGGATACGGAAGGGATATGCTGTGTGCGTGAGCGTGTGGAGATGGTAGAAGGGAATATATTGGAATCTGGAGACCAAAGATGAGAGCCGGGATTGTACAGAGCCAAAGAGAGAAGCACATGCGGGCTCCTGCTGGTGCCACGGGAGAGAGGAGCGACGTGGCAGGCGTTTTCTCTCTAGCCATGATCCCAGGAAAGCCCGTCTGCATCCCATGGAGAAGGGGCTGTCCTTAACACTGCCCTGCCTCTGCCTCCCACCTGGATGTCCGGTCCTGGAGTGAAGCCTCCGTGGAGGCAGGTAGGTGAAGGTCTCCGCTTTGCCTTGTGCTTCGAGGGGAGCATCTGCCCTGGGACAGAGAGGCAGTTTTTATATAAGTATAAATATTCCAAAATATTTTGGAAGAAAGACTGGTGTTCTTGGCACTCGGGAGGTCTTCTCCATGGTGTCCTGCTGAGCCCAGCGGGCTGGACAAGGCTCTCTCGCAGGATTGTTTATGTTTGTGCTTGGGAGGGAGTCTCTGCTTCTCTCTCGGACCAAGAGTTACTTTCTCACCTCCTTTTCCTAGTTCTTCACCCACTCGCTGCGGGATCTTGGTGCTTGCGCAGAGCTGCACGGAGAAGCCCAGGCTTTGCCATGTCACCACCAAGGAGCTGAGAACTTCTGCGCCAGGTTGTCTGCATCGGGCCTTATTTTTTCAGCCCCCAATCCTGCTATTTATGGTTGCTCAAGGCTGCCCATGTGGGAAAGGGAAGGGTTGGAGGGGGGTGATGCCTCCCTCCCCTGTCGTGTCTGCAAGGAGCTCCTTGCACAGGGGCAGAGCATGTACAAGGTGGGATGGAGAACCTTAGTTTTGGGTCAGGTTTGGCCAAATGAAGGCTGTTCGGTACAAATTGTGACGTGGTTATTCATTCTCATAGTTCTGCCTCTGGGACTAACAGAAGCTTTAAAAAACTTGCCACCTCCAGGAGGTTTTTCTTCAGACTCTGATGTTCTCGGGCATGTTACTGCTCACATCGCTACAGCTCTGAACTGGAGCAGACAAAAGAGTATTTCTGTAAGCATTGCCACGAAAATACTGCTCTGTGTCTGGACCAGATCTGTGTAACAGTTGCTAGGAGCCAAAAATGAGTGCAGCACTTCAGAATGCGCCTCAAGGTGTTGGGAACTAATTTTTATTTAGACAGAGAGAAGCTCACATGGGTGCACAGATACTTTGGTTTTCTTTTCCCCACCCCAGCTCTCCTTGCCAACCTGGACTGAAATTAGAACAGTAAAAGTCTTCCCATGGCTACCAAAAACTCTACTTTTTAATACTTTTTTTAATGCTTCTGACCTAGCAACATAGACCTGAAGTTTGCGTGTGTCAGATGTGGTTGTCAGATGACAACCAAATTACTGAGGAGGTATTATTATTATTAGTAGTAGTAGTAGTATTTTCCCTTTAGCAAAGCTAAGCTGCTAATTTTTCAGAGCTGCTCCCCTTTGCCTGAGTGTCAGATTTGGCCAGACCATGTCCCCTCCTGCCCCTAAAAGGATCCAGTTGTCATATGCTTGGTCCTTGCACGTGATCCATAATGGTCTGAATGTGGAACCTGATGGTTTGGGCTCATTCCTTATCACTGGGAGAGAAGAGAGGAGAACGTGGTTGGATGGTGGTGGGAAAGGAGGAGATCTCCTTTCTCTCCTGACCCACTTCCTCAAGAGCAGGAAAGCAATTTAAACCTTCCTGCCACCAGCACAAATGATTTATGGGGACGGGGGGTCATTTTCTAACCGCGTGCCTTGTTGCAGGGTGCTGATGGCATCGGTGCAAATCAGTAAATCATCTGGTGGCCTGAAAAACTAGGACACCGGTGAAAAAAGATGGTGCCTGTGACCAGCGGGTGTTTCACAGCAGTGGAACCCGTCTGCACCCATCCGTCACGCAGGAGGTGGCGCGGCTCCCCTCTTCCCTTCGGCACCTTCGTGCTCCTCTGATGCAGCCCGTTGAATCGTGCATGAAGATGTTAATGGGTGGCACGGAGCGAGTTGAGAGGTGTTAGTTTTAGAGGCTTGAGTGCCTCATTTGTAATTAAATGCAGATTCTTGCAACACCACCTCAATTCAGTGGAAAACTAAATAATTGTAGTTTAATAATTCTATAATTGCAGCTGTTACAGAGAGTAATAGGTTTCGAAGGATGTTCTTTGGAGACCGGGTATAAATCCTGTCATTTCTGTTTCATACGCAGTGAGGGCAGGGCTGGGAATCTGTCTGTATTTGGGGTGCCCTGTCTGGCCAGGACGATGTTGTGCTGGGACTGTCCCCCCAGCTTTGTAGCAGGGGTGACTTCTGCAGCTGCATGCTTTTTTGCCTGGTCTTAACTTAAAACTTTTTGGCCGTGGATCCAGCATCCTTGGCAGGGTCGCGTGTCTAGTACAGCAAGTTCACATCCAGAGACACATCAGTATTCATTTTTCCTTTTGCACTGAGAAACGCCGGGAACACAGCCTTCCATTCCGGTAAGGGAGAGAAAGCAGCGCTAATTGAGTCAGACCCTGCAAAGGCTCCAGCTTCACCGCTTGCAAGCAGAAGCTTGGTCTTAAACAGTAAGGCGTAATCCCCAAGGCCTGTGTAAATGTCAGAAGGATTTCTGTTTTTAACAAAGATGGAAACTTAATTTTCGGAATTTTCGAGACGGATGCTGGGAAGCTGGTGTGCAGGCCAAGTGTCTGGGTGCGTATGAGTAAGAGAAGAAGCCCAGCCAGACCGGTGCTCAAGTGATGCAACGCTGTTCTAGCTCTGTTGCTTTGTGTATATGAGCAGGGGAAAGTATTTTGCCCCGGGAGAATATGGATAAACTTGGGATCTTGTGCGTTTTGCTTTGTGTTGTCCCTGAGCCCACCAGGAGCAGGAGGAATTGCCTGGCACAGTGGGAGGAACACACTGCAGTGGTTGCAAGAGCCTTTCCCACCTTTGGTCCGTGGTGTTTGGTCCACTTTGAACTGCCTGGTGGCATCTCCTGGTGTCATGTATCAATAGAAGTAAAACAACCTGATTCTGTGAAATCCAGACATGCTCCAGTATCGTGAGCTTGGATTGAAACCCTTTGTGAGCCTTCCAGTTCAGCAGAGGGTGGCATTGGTGGCAACTGTATAAGCTCAGAGCCATGGGAACTCTAATCTCGTTAGCTAGAAGGTGGCATGTTGATGGCTTCATTTCACAGTTGACTCTTTAAATTATCTCTGAAAATGGGTTTTTTTAGCTTCTCAATTTTGGCCATCAGGTAGCACATCCCACCCCATGGTACATAGGCCAGCTTCAGCCTGAATGTGCTCCAGGTTGTCTTTTAGGTTGATGCTATGGTTGTCTGCACAGGAAAGTTCCCACTTGACCTCCAGTGGATGGGGGGGAAAAAGAACAAATCAATAAATCCAGGGAGGGTTTGCAAGGTAGCACTGATAGCAAATATGATTTATTAAGCCTGTAATAATGAAAATATATTACATACTCCTGCCTTGGAGGGGAATGTAACGGCTGAATGGTTAAACACAATTTGGTTTAAATGTTTTCTGTTTGGACTCCAACTATAGATAAAAGATGATACTGAATTTGATTTTGGATTGAAATATCAAGCTGCAGTTTTTGTGTGTTTGAATGTATACACACATATTGTGTTTATTTGTGTATATGCATATGTACATATGGAAATGCATGCCAGATTATTTAAATGTGAGATATATTTTTATCCCACTTACATGTGCATGTGTCTTTGCATATACACGTACGTGTGTGTTTCTACGTGTATAAGTGCATGCTCCAGGGTTTCCTTGATGTGTATCACTAGATGGTCCTTAAGGGGATGACCTGCTCTCCTGAATATCCCTTTTCTGTGAGGTTCCTTGGCCTTCATCCAAACACCTACATTTGCAGGATGGTCCTTCATGGTGGCTCGAAGTTCTGCTGTTAATTAATTAATTACCTCTCACCTCTGAGGACTGACTCTTGCAACACAGGAATAGTTTGTGCTTAAACCTGCCTCCTGATGCCGTGCAGTGGGACCAGCCCTCCTGTCCTTTGGAGCTGCAGGGCTTTGGTCCCGATCCTTGTGTTTGGCAAAGACCAACCTGCCCTGGCACCATGTTCCCACCCGCTGCTTTTGGAGTTCTAGGCTTTTTTTCTGGGCTTTTGGATTTCTAGGAGGAACTGCTGCAGCGTGGCCATGCTGAGCTGATAAACCGGCTGATCTCCACCGGCGTGAGAGCTGCAATCCATCACCCCCGGGACATACATCCCTTTAGACAGGGGTTTCTGTTGGCTTTTGTTCCTAGCAGCAAGGGGACGAGCCGCGAGTGCCTCACCGAAGAGCTTGCAGCAGCATCAGCTAAACTGCCCCAGAGGAGCCTGGTGACCGTAAGCGCGGCAGCACGGCGGGACGCGGCGCTGCAAAAACCTGGAAGCGATCCCTGGAAACACCTTGCGCTTCCCTCCTCTTGCAGAAGCATCGAAACCCACTTTTCTGGATTTTTTTTTTTTTTCTGGAGTGAGGCTGAACACGTGCATGTAAGAGAAAGATGTTGAACCTGTGGGGGGAACAGGGCCATGTTTTCAATTTTTTAATTTGTTTTGTTTTTGCCAAATTCTGGGATGCTGCCGAGTTTTGAGAATATCTTCAAAGAACAGCAATGTGCCTTTCCGGAGATAAATGCTGCTTTTAGATGGGCTTGGAAGAAAGGCCGAGCAGCAAATCTGCAGGGCAGTAACAGCTTGTTTTCTCTGCTCTTCCCTTGCCTGTTCCTTTTGTCATGAATTCTCTTTTTTCCCCCTCCTCCTTCCCCCTTCAATTGCTGTTTCTGTGCTGCAGGGACGGCACCTGAGCAGTCAATGAACTGTAGAGAAAGCAGCCCCGTTTTGGGGTAGTTATCACTTTACACCCTACTGGTACTTGACAGCCTGGACTCTCCAAACCACTGAGAAGCGTGACCGCTGCATTTTCTTAGCTATTTTTCCTGAAATGCTGCTTTGTGCATGTAAGTTCTTGTCAGTGCAATGTATGTTTAGGCCGTGGGGTGAAGATCTGTGTCTTTTCCATCTTGCATTCTGCCCAGCGTAGTGCAAGCACTCAGTAAATAACATATTCCTCCCATTAATTAAATGATCTATTCATCATTCTGCTAAGGTTGATGGTAAAACAAAATGCTACATAAATAACATTGGGGAAAGGGTAACGATTTGAAGATGCCCAGTAATAAGAAGAAATAAAGCAGCAACTCTTATGTACTGATTACTGCTTGGGATTAAACAAGCAAGAGAACAACTTTCTAAATCCAGCTGCATCCAGAGCAGCGTGTCCCCTTGGTGCACTGTGCGTGGCTCCCAATGCAGAAAGATCCCGTGGGTTGAACAGCAAGTCCTCGGGACTTCTGGATTTTTTTTTTTTGCTCCCTATGGAGATTGTAGTTGTCAAAACTTATGTTTAGTTTCCCCAAAGTGTGGGTTTTTTTTTTTTTTAATTTTTTTTAAAGTCTCTCTCCTCCTTGCCTTTACATTTTTCCATGGTTGATATTATCAAGGTAGATTCAGGACTGTTTTTAATGTCAAGCCTGTGACTTCTGCCAGCCATAAGTAACTCAAGGACACTGCCCACATTCCTGGTTTTCTTCTGTTCCTCTTCTGGACAATTAACTGGAAAATTAAAGTCTGATTTCCCAGGGCTGATCTTGTCATCTTCTGGGAGTCTGAGCAATGCTGCATGCGGTCCCTGCTGGTCTCAATATCCAAGAAATACTTCAGCACCTTGGAAAATGGGATGTTGGTTTTTTTCCTTGGAGGATGATTTGATCTAGTAACTTGTGATGTCTTTTCTGACACCGTTATCTCCCTTGATGATCTAAGGGAGCGAGAGAACAGTGCCTTATCAAAAGTGGCAGAGTGTCGAAAATCGGGCCGCTCTCTAAATGCCAAAGACGAAGTTCAAAGGTATCTAGAAAACTTTCAAATGCACTCAGAAAACTACTTTGATATCCGTTCTGAGACAGGATAAGCTAATGAAGTTAGGGCTTGGAAGCCAAGACAAATAAATCGGGCCCGAGAGAGAGGAAGGCTCAGAAGCCCTGGGAGATGTAGGGGCAATAACAAATGGATGTGGCCATGGGATGGGATGAGACTCCGGCTTGGGGAGCAGCTGGAGGGAAGCCAAGGGAGAAGATGGGATTGGGGAGCAAGGAGAAGGGCTGGCGGTGGGATTGGGGAGGGAAGAGACTGGCTGGAGCTGGGATTGGGGAGCAAGGAGAATGGCTGGTGGTGGGACTGGGGAGCAAGGAGAAGGGCTGGTGGTGGGATGTAGGCATTCAGACTGTGATGGGAGAGTCCAGGCTGGCCTCATAGATCCCCAGGGAGATGAGGCCGCAGCCAAGGGAGGTGCAAGTGCCGGAGAGCGGCAGCGCAGCAGGATTTGTGTTTCCATAGATACCTGTGGCTGCGCGAACGCGTTGGATGGATGGGCCTTAGCTCAGTGCCAGAAGCTGCTGTGGCTTCGTTTCCTCTTCCTAGAGTGCTAGGAACGCCTGTGAAATACTTGCGAGCACTTATTGTCCTATAGCTTCTCCCTGTAACCACCCCAGGGATTAAGGGTTGTGGTTGGAAGCAAAATTCCCAAAGAGACAGAGGGCTGCTGAGCTGAAACCAAAAATCAGGTATTCCAGACACACGCAAGCAAAAAATTGCTGAGGTACTGTTGCCTGGGGCCTTGAAATTCACTATGTTTTACCTCCCAGTGACAGGAGAATCCCTCTTTTCCCTAAGCCATCATTATCCTGTGGATAGGGACTTTTCTGGGGCAGATTGCTTTGAAATTAGCTTCTGAAAGGCAGTGGGTGAGAGACGGTGATCCCTGTCAGGAGATGCACGTTGGCCTTTGGTAGTCAGGAAGCGTGGAGGGGAGGGTTGCAGCAGGGCTCTGAGCATGTTCGTAGGTAAGATGGGATCTGTTTGGATAGCAGTGGTTCCTGCCATGGTTGGGAAAACGCCGTTGTAGTGGTAAGAAGGGGAAACAAAAATTGTGCTTTGGTCCAATGAATAGCTGGCCAAGGGGAAATATGGGAGGCAGGAACAGGTAAAATAAACAATTTCTTCATTCCTTGGGAGCATGTTTGTCCAGAGTGGTGCAAGTGCAGGGACCCCAGGTGACCCTCTGCTACCTGCCGTAGGTGATGGTTGAAGGTGGTGGTACCATCAGATGTGCAGCTACAGCCCTGTGCTTGACAGTTGTGAGCCACGATGGAATTGCTGTGGTCCTGGGACATTAAGGAAGTTCCCTTGAAAGAGGATACGTGTGCCCTGTGAGGCTTTCATTCATTTCCACTATGTATTCTTGGGATATTGGGATCTTGCACTAGCTGGCTCTTCTGTCAATGTTGACTCCAGCCAAATCAGTGAGACTCAGATGCATGAAGATTTTCAGTTGTCATGTTGGGATGGGTCACGTCCTATGGGCAATTCAGTGATTTCTTCCTTCTTCCAACCCAAAGGAAAAAGTACTGGTGGGAAACAGGGCAGAATTCCGTATGGCCTTAGGGCAGCACGAGGTCCAGGAGCCGTGCTGGAGACAACGGTATCTAGCTGCAAGTAGCAGCACTATCTGTGTCTCGTGGGCGTCTTCGCGTGTGAAGCTTTCAGCATCGTGCAAACTAACGTTAACGTTGATGAAAACTCCTAATTTACTGCTACATCCGAAACGTGCATGTCAAACAGAAAAACAAACCGCACAGCCCTCCCATATACAATCCCTGTTCCTCCCTTTCCTAAAAAGCAGTCTGTTCCGTAGTGCTTCCCACTGGGGCACAGAAGCTGTCAGTCTTCAGGACACAAAACCACTTTGTGTTACCGTTCAGTTCAGTACGCAGAGCTCTGTAAATTTATTATTGTCTCCATGTGTAACACTGAGATTGCTTTGTAGTTTAATAACATAAACTATAATTTTGTTTAGTGATTGGAAGTCAAACTGCGGAACTGCTTTTAGGTGTGTGGGTTTATTTTATTTTATTTAGCTGCTCGATTGTTTTCGGGTTGCTTTTTTTTTTTCTTCCCTCAAATTTTCTAAATTAATAATTTACTGGTTTGTGCTTGTAGCTGGAACATAACCCTTCTGGGGAGGAAGCGTTCGATTTGCTTGATTGCAGATTATTCTGTGATATTATTGCCATGCAGCAGTGTGTGTTTCCGATACTGGCTATGGGAGTATTTTGGGATAAGATGGCATCGTGTTATTTGTCCTCCTACAGACCAGCTTCAGGAGAGGGAGAGGTGCTGGGAGAAGGGGCTGCAGGGGTTTTTCCCCTTTGCAGACTTTGCTGGACTCCTGCCGCAGCACCACGGGACAGCCCGTGGATCCTGGTGTGAAACCGGAGCCTGATCCCTCCTGCAAGAAGGAGGTTTAGTCCAGACACGAGCTTGCCTTATTCCAAACCTTACATTCCCAGTCCTAGGAAGGATTGCTGGTGATGTCCTGGCTTCAAGTTGATGGCAAAACCGAGGTTTCAGAGGCCGTAGCTTTGCTAGGCGTGAGTATTTTGTGCCAGCACCTCTCATGGTGATGGTGGAGTTGGGGAGTTCAGCAGCGGCTCCCACGCTGCTGGCTGACTCTGTGCTTGCTGACCAGGGCGAAAGTTTCGGGCCATGTGGGTCTGAGTCTGCCCCTGTGAGTGGGAGCTGCTGGATGGAGAGCCCTGCGACGGTGCAAACCATCGTTTGGGCCAGCCCTGCTTACACGTTTGGTCAATGTGTTGGCCATGGTGGAGGAACCCATGGAAGCAGCACGAACACTTCAGCCCTCATCTCCTCGAGAGATGCTCCTGCTGCTGGTACCTGAAGCTGTCCTGCTGACGCTGTAATTGTGTTATATTCACATGAAGACAAATATTTCCAACAAGCTAGGCTTATTACTGTACAAGACTGCTTCTCAGAGCATCACTCCTATCATCTTGCTCTTTTCAGGTTACAAGCAGTGCATATGACCTTGTATTTAAAGTATTTTTCATTTTCTTCTGCATCTTCAGATTTTTTTTCCATCTGGGCTCCCTTCCAGAAGTTCAGCCGCGTGCTGGACTTCTGCTGTTGGTGATAACCTGGCATGTGATAAAGCTCAGGTTCCTTCTTTCTGCGAGAGAAAGGCAAGCCTGGCTTGCTTTACCGTGTAAGTGGCTTTTGGAGGTTTTGCTCAGCAGTCACCAAATCCTGGTGTCTCCAACTCAGAACACATGGAGCAGCGAAGAGTCTGCAGCATGGTGGCTCCAAGCCCAGGAACCCAGAAGAATAAGAAATTTTTGTGAAGTTTTTGTTAATATTTCTAATGTTCTGTAGAATCCTTAGGAGAAGGGATAGGGGGTTTGCTTTATTATGCTAGTTTTTAAAGACAAAATAAATTCAATACCTACGCTAAATTAAGGACCACCAAAGGACAAAATAAAATCAATTAGTAATTAAATAGCGAAGCACACTTTGTTTAAAACTGTCACAGATTTTTGACAAGCTGAGAGGAAACTCGTTTAAAGGAAATGTCAACTTCGTGGCTGAATGTTGATTAGCTTCCAGTTTGTGTGAAATGTTGAAAGTTACTTTCCCCTGCTTCTCCTGGTATGGTATTAGGCGTTCTTTAGGAGAGACCTGGGGAGATGTGTGACTATTCTTGCTGACAGTTTTGTAATTAGTTTTCCCAGGGTTAAATCAGTTCTTCAATCCTTTCGTTCTTGCATCTCACTTAATACCATTTGTTTCATGGAATGCTGAAAGGTTAGAAGGGACTTCTGGAGGTCATCTCATCCAACCTCCTGTGTTGCACAGGGTCTTGTCCAGGTGGATTTTGAAGATCTCTAGAGAAGGAGACTCCACAACCTCTCTGGGCAGCCTGATGCAGTGCTCTGTCGTCCTCATAGTCAGGAAGTTTCTTCCTTGTGTTCAGATAGAACCTCCTGTGCTTTAGTTGGTGGCCCTTGCCTCTTGTCCTGTTGCTGGCCAGCACTGAAAAGTCTGGTGCCCTCTCCTTGACACCCTCCTTAATGTATTTATATGCATTGATAGAATCATTGATATGATTTTGATATTTATACGCATTGATAGGATCTTTGAGAATCATCTCTCAGCCTTCTCTTCTTTAGGCTAAACCGGCCCAGCGCTCTCAGCCTCTCCTCATAGCAGAGATGCTGCAGTCCACTAATCATCGTTGTAGCTCTGCACTGGACTCTCATCCAGTATCTGTATGTCTCTCTTGTGCTGGGGAGACATAGACTCAGCACTTGTCCTTGAACTTCATGAGGTTCCCTTTGTCCATCTCTCCAGCCTGGCCAGGTCCCTCTGAATGACAGCGCAGCCCTCAGGTGCATCCACCAGTTCTGTATCATCAGCAAACTGTCCTTTCAGCCAGGCCATGGATGAATAAATTGGGCAGGACTGGGGCCAGTACTGATGCCTGAGGGACATCGCCAGCTACAGGCCTCCAGCTAGGCTCTCTGTCACTGTTCTACTCATCTAACCTGAGCTTGCCTATGAGAGAGATGTTACATGAGATGGTGTCAAAAGCCTTGCAGAAGTCAAGACCTTGCTAGCTCCTTACAGGTTCCCTGTAATTTGTGGAAGTCCTCTGTGTAGCTCTGGACTGGCCTTGATTTAGGGAAGCTCTACAGTGGGCTGCTGCCCGTAGATAAAGCCCAAGGTGATGAGCCGGTTGTGTTGAATGCGTAACTAGTGTCTGCACGGTGACTCATAGCTGCTCTGAAAGAAGGAGCATTTCCATTTGTACTTGTCTCCCAATGTTGTAAATCACATGTTGGAGCTGAAGGAAAAATTCGTCCAGAGAGATACAGAACTGGCGTTAGATTGCTCCTCTTGTTGGACTTCACGTGCTTTATGGGGCCGTGATTTCAGAGAAAATGAACTTCTTGTCCCTCTTGCAACTTAGTGAAGTGAAGCAAAGGACACGAGGCAAGACTGAAGAATTGTGCAGCCCTCAACACAGCTGCCTTTCATTTAGCTGCTTCCCCTGCAGGCTTCAGAGCTGTCCGCTGGCCTTAAGAACTTATAATTTATTTCAGCTAGAAGGTAAGTAATTGTGTTTCCTGGTATGCCACCTTGCTTTGTTCTAACAAGCGGAGCTGGCGGATTTGGGGCCTTTTCTGTTTAATTTACATTTCTCGATGTGCGTCTCATCGGTTTCTCCATCATTTTTCTCCCTTGTCCCCCTTGTGCTGGAATTTCAGAGCCGTGGCATATGCTTCTCCTGAGGGTGGCAAAACCTGCCACATGTTTGAAATGCAGGCTGAAGAGGGAGAAGGTTACTTGAAAAAGAAGTGAAGTTAGTGCCACCTAATGATAGGTAGCCCTTAACAGTGGAGTATATTGTTTATCTTATTTTTCTGGCTGCGTTTGGCCTTTGCTTCCCTTTCGTCTCTGGTGTATTTGCAGGTATCCACAGATTTTTGCTGGGTTGATGGGATCAGTGTATATTTTTAATCTGTCATATATAATCTTAGAAGTGCTCAAGTGCCTTCCTCAGTTCCAGAATTACTTTGTGTGAAAGCCAGGTGGCTGTGCATAATTTTCTTGTTTTTAAAAATATTATCTTTCCATAAATATGTATAGCAGCCACACAGAACTTCACTTGCTGAACGCTGAGATAAGAGGGGATCTTCCCGGGTGTGCAAACCCCTGCTATCAACTTGTGTAGCACGTCAAAAATAGTTTTTTTTCCTGATGTTTGCTGCTCTTGTAGCTACGTAATAACTTTGAGTTTGAAATGATGCAGGGAAAACAACTGCAGCTTTCTCTATCCTAGGAATGTCCTCTCTTTCCAAAGCAAGGGGAAGCACTAAGATATTGTGGCAGATGTTTTGGTGGAAAGTTTCTGCACAAAAGACCAATTGGATCCTTGTATTCTCGGGCTAGAAGATCCTGCCAGGGCACAGTTGTTTCTTCTGGATCACTACACATTTGGCTGGTATAAATGCCAGTAAATATTTACTTCGTAAATATTAGGATGCATCCTCCTGGGAGGTAAACAAATTAGTTTGTCTTGCTCTGCTACTGAAGCTGTTTTTAAGAAGTTTGCACTTCGCAGTATCTTCTCCTTTTTGCTTATTCTGACTTTATGCAACGGAATAAAGTTGCATGTGTTCCTCTTTGGGAACAGCTGTGGCAAATGGGTGCCAGTGTGGAGGCTGAGGAGGAGAGAATGGTTAATATAGAGAGCCTTGGCATGTAAACAAAAGGTGTTTGGGTGATGCTGGAGATGAGATATGATATGAGAAAGGGATGTTTTTGTAGGCTTAATGCTTTGGAAATGTGCAAAGAGAAGTGAATCCAAAGAGAGAACGATGGAGAGATGCAACTGGTGAGGAGAGGCCGAGGGGATGGAGTCCCTTTATTCTTAAAGTGGATCCTATGACTTTGCAATATATAAAATATCTTCGTGAAGAGAATTTTGATGAGTTATTTTCTGCTCTACTGCAGGGGAAAATAGAAGGAAAAAAAAAACAGCATTTAGTGAATTTGCCTTGGGAAACATTTTTGAGTTACAGGGACTGTGAAGTGCTAGAGCCTGCTGCTTGGAGAAGGTGTGAAATCAGCTTTGCTGGTTCATTTACTACAAGCTAGGAACAAGCTGGATGATTTCTGGCAAATGAAACATTAGGTGCTTTTTATCTTGCCTCAAACCAGGAGGAAAAGAGGAGAAAGGCACCTGAAGTCACTGTCAACTTTTTGGCCTCTACTCATCTCCATCTGTGTGTTTCAGTGATGGAAAGATGCCTGAAGAGTTGCTGGAGGCTTCAATAACACCGTGGAAGGTATCATGTTCTTGCCACTCTCTGTGAAAGCACCCAAAAATACTAAAACTACAACAAAAAAGTGTGACAGTGTTAAATCTCATGGAAAAGATGGGCCAAAAGGACAAGATAGCTGAAGCCATATTAAAGATGCTCTATGAAAGCAAATGGTTGGAACAAAAGTTGACCAGGCTAGGACTAACTAACAGGCTAGGACTAGCTAACTAACAGAGCTGGAACAGGCATGAATCTAGTTTATCATACGTAGTTCCTTTTTAAAGCCTGAAGGTAAATTAAATGATAGCAAGGTCTATTTCAGAGAAAGGACATTTAAGTTTTTATTTCATCTGGAATATCCCTTTCAAGATCACTTTCCCCTGCTAGGCTTGTTTTATATTTGATTAGTTCTAGGAGATGGATTTTGACATTTAAAGTATGTGTAATAGAAAGAGAATAATGACACAGCTGGGATTGCAAAAAAATATTTGCCCTTGAAAATGGCAATGTATTGTTAAATACAGGTTGCATTGTATCTGGGCATAATAAAATAGAAATGGAAATGTGAGTGATTGTGTTGGGGATATATAGTCTTGGACTATATGTGTTGACAGAGCAACACAGAAGAAGGGACCTTGGCAGCACCAGTGACACGCGGCAAATCACTGCTGCAAATGGATTTGTAGTACGGGCTGATTGTATTTCCTAGCATGGTGATCTGTACTCTGCTTAAGCAAGCCCGGCTTCCAAAAGAAGACGCCAAATAGGTGAATTAAATCTAACCAGTGCAGCCGTTGCTTTGGACATGGGTGATGCTGCAGGTCTTGGGATGCGGCAGCTCCTTGGTGCAGGGTTTGTGGGAGGAGGAAACAAGGGATCCTTACAGATGGATGGATACCTTTTATTCCTGGTTTTCTAGTTAGGGATAATATGCTGAGACTGGAAGACTTCACAAGGAGAACTCTAGGGCCTGTAGCACTGGTTGCAGGTGTTTTTTTCCTCAGATAGTTGGGCTTTCTGGTTTTGAAATTGTCGCTGATGTCTCTGGGAAGTTTCTTGAGGGGTTTTAGTTGCTCCCCAACTTGGGCAGGCATCAGCAGCTAACCCCAGGTTTTATTTAGAGTGGAAGGAAAGTGCGGGAGCTCTTTGCTAGCAATCTTTGGTCAAACTGGAGGAATCCTGTGCTGTTTGCTCTGTACCTAATGCATCTGCTTGGTCCACTTGCCTGCTCTAGTTGCTGTCTCCATCTTTCATCGTGCTCGGGTCCACGTGCTCATGGAATTAGCTCTGCACCTCTGTACTGTTACATCCCTGCTCTCAGCAGAGACATCCTCAGAGCACATAAAAAATGAAGCTGTAGAGCAGTTTAGCAGTTTGTCCTGTGCCTCTGGCATGCTTAGGGCTGCAGGGAACGCCGCGTGTCTAGGGAAAAGATGGCCCATTCGTCATGCTGCCGGCTTCTGCTCCTGGCTGTTGACATCTTTCTCTTGTTGCTCACAGCTTTGTCCTTGCAGGCTCGAGAAGCTGCTCGCGGTTGGGTTACACAGCACAGCTTCCAACCAGGTCTCGTGCGGATGATCCAAACCCAGAAGCCTTTTTTTCCCTCTCTGTCCTCCAGAACTTTTAGGAGTCTCCATCTCCCCTTCCATTGGTGGTGAGATTAGGGATTGCTCGGCCTATGGATGATATGGCCAAGTTAGGTCCTTTGCTTTCTTAGGTGTAGCCATTAGTTGCCTCTGCATCTGTGCTCCCTGCCTGTGTCTCTGAATGTTGGAACTGTTTTTTCCTCAAATTCACGTGAAGATGAGATTTCCTTGATGCAGATCTTCTCTGATCCTTCTGGGAAGGGGCTGCAGCAGCTCAGCTCTGTAAATTCAAGGCATCTCCTATAATGCTTGGTCTATGTCATGGCTTCAGAGTGATCCACAACAGCTTGGCAGTGTTCCCTAAATTCCTTTTGCTACCTCCAATGCTGAAAACTGTGTTTAAATGAGGGCTTTGCAGCCAATTGGGCTCTACCAATGTCGTGACCACCTCATTGGGGCAGAACAGTGAGGGGAGTCCTTCATTTCAAGCAAAAGCAATCATTTCTTCCCCAAATAGTCCCTAAGGGTGTTTTAGGGATTTTTACTCAGCAGAAGGCTTGCCAACGCTTGGAGCTGGATGCGTTCCTGAGGAAAACCAAGGGAATCATCTTTAGCAGGCAGGAAAGACTGGAAGGGCTTTGGGGCTGTGAATGTCCCAGCTACTCTGGCTTGCTTATCCTCCCGTACGGCCTCGTGCAGGGATGTTAATCAGCACATCAGCCATTAATCTGTTTTATGGGATCAGCGTTGCAGTTGGTGTCCAAACCCACAAATCTACAAGTGGGAATGAGTCACTGCTGGCGCTTTACCGATACTGGGGGATGCTACTGCAAAGGTTTAAACAATTTCCTGCAGGAAGCCAGAGCTGTTGCAGGAGATGCTGATGATGGTGATTTTGTTTGTCGTGGGTGTGGGTGAAGTGAGAAAGCTGGAAAACTGCGGGGAAAATGCAGGCAAACTATCCACACTCCCCTCCCCACTCCAAGCAAAAGATTCTGTAAATTTATGGAAATACAAGTAATGTGGAAATGTGAAGTCTTTTTTCCGTTTTTTCTTTTTTTTTTTTTTCCTCTTAAATAAGAGGTTAGTTTTCATTCTCTTTGGTCTCATTTCTGTTTGAAAATGCAGGGGAAATGAACAGCAGGCGGAATGATTATAAGGCACTTACTGGATCTGTGCTTTCCCARTGGGTCACGAAGGAGCCGTTCTGCAGAAAGCTCGTTCCCCAAATATGACTTTATTTTGGAAGGCCCTTCAGAAATAAGTTSCGTTTCAAAAAGAAAAACAATTGCAATTCTCTCTTCCCCTCTCCTCACTTAATTAACTCTTGATTAAATGACTTCAAAGCTTCTTTCGGATCCGCTTTGCACCCTGCATGGTSCCATTGCCTGGGGCTCTGCAGGTGGGTGCAGAGCATCCCCTGACCTGGGCAGTTCTGGGTTTGTCAGAGCTGTTCCCTAAATCATCTAGATGATGGTTTGTCCCTGTCCCTCTTAATAAAAAAAAATTCTTTGATGCAGAGGAGAATTACTAGTAAAATCTTCCACCATACYAGCAGAGCTGTGGGAGAGAGATTGAAACTAAGAGGGAGGACTTTGAAGTAAGCACTTAATTATAGATCGGGGGTTTTGAGTGCTTTGCTTTAAGTGGGAAAGGGAAAACTGTTTCCCTCTCTATTATTTTTTTCTCTCTCAAGCGAAGGAGTAGAATGTCTCCAGCGTGCAGTGAGCGATGCTGGAGGCATCACTGGAGCCTTGCCTGGGATGGGAGTCCTGCGGAGGCGACGCTCCATCYGGAACGTAGCCTTGCTTGGAGAACGGGACGTGGAGTTGTGTCGGGATGTGGTTTGATGTGCCGAGTTGGATTAYTGGTAATTACTGGCATCCCATCAGGTGAGAGGGAAAGAAGTAGATTTTCCTTAGGAGAAACAGGAGAGCAGCCTCGGGGGGATTGGTGCAGTGCAGAGAGCGAAGGGCTCCTGATGGGCTTTCCCCAAGCTGGGATATAGCAGCACGTACAGCTGGAAAAATGCCCTTGCTTTTCCATGTCTGTTCTGCAGTAGTTTGTACAGTCAAGAAAAACAAGTTCTGTGGTTTTAGTTCACTAACCAGCGCCTGTTTCTGAGCCATTATAAAAACAGGGGCACTGGAATGGCCTCTGCTTCACCCTTGCTTCTCCGCTTATGCTTTCCAAGATACTCATTATGTAAAACTCAGCTCTATCATTAGTTATATTTCATTTTTGTAATTATGAGCTATATATTCTCAAATGTATGGGAGCAGAAAACATTACCATTATAAATCTGTGGCTTATGCAGCCTCAGCAGGAATTGCTAATGAACCAGCCTTCCTTCCCGTCTCTCTCTAGGTTTCTTTGCAGAAGCTTGTTGTGTACACGCAGACTCTGAGCATGAAAACTGAAGGGCTGAAGCATCCCCCTTCTTGCCTCATTAGTGCCAGTATTTGCATCTATGATAATAGCCCACAGTAGCAAACACAGTGAACTTGTTTTCTGATTTTTCTTAATGTGTCCTTCTTAATCCCGGATTCCCAAACAAAAATGTAAATGCTGATTTGCAGAGATGGAATCAATACAGGTTAAACACTGATAATGCTCGTGAGCATCTATGGCCAGAGGAAAGCAAGTCTCGGAGTCGCAGTCCCTGTTCCTTTTTCGAGGGTTCCAGGCATTGGGTGCATTGTCCTGGAATGATTTCCTGACTGGAAGTCAAGCCAAGTGGTCTGCAAGACTCGATGCTGGCGGCCAGCGTTGGCAGCAACGCATTTGATGATGCTTTTCYGGTCGGCATCATGGAGCTTGGTTCCCAAGTCAGTACCTGGTATTTGTTAGCAGCGCTCTTCCTTCTCATCTGTCATTATTCAAAGGAAAAATGTGGGTAAAATTGGAGTTTTCCTGAAGTTGTGGCCCATCTCTGCTGCTGATGGGGTCCTGTGGTGTGGCCCCCAAGGAGGGCTTCTGCAGACGTCCAAGCCATCCTAAATCAGGTTTGCCTTTATGCCCCATGCTTAGTATATTACTTAAAATTCCATTTACCTGAAGATCRCTTTTCTCCTCTTGTCTCTGACTTGCATGCAAATGACTATTTATTTGCAAAATTACCTTATTCCTATTACTAAGGAGTTTGGCCATTCATGGCTGCAATTGGGAGCAGGTTTTATCAGCAATAACATAAATTTTCAAGAATCTGTATTTCACCCAGGTAAATGGTAGGGGTGGGGGAGCTCTTGGAAGAAGCTTCCTTTCAGTTCAGGTTGCGGTTATAAATGGTTGTGTGGCACATCTTTCTCAATTGTGTAAAATCTTCAAGCAAGCATCAAGAATACTTTTAAATTACAGATAAATATCTCCCAGGAGCACCGTAATTAAAATTCACACTCCCCTTCCTCCAATTCATTCCATCCATAAAGAGTAGCATTTAGATCACATCTTTTTATGCAAATACAACATTYGCTTTCAGGAGTTTTAGTGGATTCCTTTTTTTCCTGGAAATGATGGCAAAGTTTATTGTTTGCATTGCAAAATCAGTGCCTGCAATTTACTGGATTTGTGGCTTTTATGACCTATAGAAGCACGGTGCGTGTGCCCGCATACATCGTCCCATTTTTATGCAATAGAGGCAGAAAAAAAAAGGTTTAGGGCCCTGTCATCCACACCGGGAAGACTTGCAATGAGCTGCAGGGAAACTTGCATCCCACCTTGTGTCCCTAGGAAACTTGTGTCCCTGGGAAGCAGAGAGCTGCCCTAGAGCAACTGTCCCTTATGGCATTCCTGGGGTGCCTGCAGATGAGACAGGCTCCCTTCCTTTCCTCTTTACAATTGCCAAATGAGGAAAAAAAAATATTTTGCATCTGTTCATGTGCAGAATAGAAAGTTGAGGTAGGAATCCCATTGCAGTCAAGGATCACTGAGGCAGAAATAAAGCTGCATGGTTGAAAGTGTGGCTGTTGACCCACAGAACTGCRTGGGCTGCAGGATTTGGTTGGGACGAGTGGGTGTTCTTGCACAGAGCACCATCTACAGAATATCTTTCTGCWACTAGTAGTTGTTCATGAAAATACTTCATGAAAATACTCCAACTTTTTAAGCCTTTCCATTTTGGGTATCGCCACAAGTGGTTAATTACTCCCTTTGCAATTGATTGTTTCTTCTGGGGAACTGAATGATCCCTTTTACTGACATCTGGGCTGAAGCTGTTGCTCTGGTTTTTGGAGATAACATCTTGTCACTTTTCACACCTTACCTTTCCCAGAAAGTGTGATCTGAGATGTCCTTTGGGTGCAGAGCTAAGGCCAATGTTAGTTCAAATGAAACCACAAATGCCTGAAGCAGCTAGGTTTTCTGTTTTCGTTAAATTTAATATATATTTTTRAAAACAAAAGAAATCATCTTCAAGGTATTTTTTTGTTRTTTTTGTTTTGCCAGCTTGCTTGTGTTTTGTTTGTTTGTTTGAAGTTGCAGCTGCAGCCTTGTTTTGGTGACAACAGATATATCTGCTCTGGAAACCACCGTGTTGATGTTTAACTGCAGCATATGCTCTGAAAATTGGGAGTAGACTTCAGGGAAGATAACTGGATTTCTGCAATAGTGGGAGGAAAATAAACAGACTAGGGAATATTCATATTGCTCTATAGGGCCTGGAAAAGGTACATCCTATATCACCTTATTCAAACTGGTTCTGTAATGAGATGGAAAATTATAAGAAACGCTGTGTTTTCTAGCCTGCTGGCCCGTTGTGGACTATGGATTGCTGCTAGAAAGTCTAGAAAAGGTGACTAAGGTGAAGAAACTTCTTTAGTGTCTTTAAATTTACGTGGCAGCTCATGCTACCAGAAAGTGCAGGTGAAGCACCAAATGAAAAGCTCTTGCTGCAAGCCAAGGGAGGCTGAAATGTGGATATTGCCTCCTTTTAGTCATATCCGTGTGTGATAAGGCAGTTATCATGCCTCTTCCTTCCAAAGTCTGATGCAACAGGTTATTAGCGTGGATTAGCAACCAAATATGCAGCTCCTAAAGTGTTGTAATCATTACACAGACTCAGGCTTGTGTCATGCATCCACCGATGCCACCCAGGGCAAGCGGTGCTTGCAGGTAGCTCCTTGTCCCCCCAGCTCCCCTGTCCCTGCCCCTCCAGCCTCCTCCAGGAGCAGGTTCAGTGCGAGACAGAAAAACAGCAGAGCCCCAATTTCCATCTTGTTTGAGGACTGATTTTTTTTTTTTTTTCCCATGTAATAGTTTGTGCCAATGCTGGCATCATCCTGTGGACTAAAAACCTGTTTTGCTTCTGCCAGTGTAAGCCAAAAATTGTTTTTTTTTCCCAAGCTGGTGGAGAAGGGTCCTTGATGATGCACCCTGGGTACAGAGCTGGAGGTGACCTGCTTGACTTGGGAGGTCCCCATGTGGTGGCTCTTCACCAGGGGAAGCCAGGGCAGCTTTGCAGGGACCTGGGAGGAAGACTCTGCTGGGGCTGGTGCGAAGGTCTTCTCCAAGAGGGATGTACCGGAGGTTGGCTGGGACCTTGTGAAGTGGAGAGCATGAAATGAAGTTATTTGAGATTTAATTAGCCATGTTCATTCACTTTCATATCGCCCATCTCTTGTCTCTTTAGAAATTAATCTGCTGCAATGACTCTAGCTGGATGACAACTTCTTTTCCCCTATACCTCTATGGGGAACGACGTCTTTTTTTATGAAAATCCTTTTGTATATTTTAATTTAAATGAAATTCATATTTAAGTGGTTCTATTTTAGCTGAAAATGTAAATTCAGATGCTAAAGTGAACCAATCTGTCTGCTGCATATGCTTTCTCAGCTAACTGCCTTGACTTGCCTTGTTAACATTTACATAAACTCCACAGGCTAATAATAATGACGCTGATGGAATTAGCTCCTTACTATCTTATTTTTGTTACATAATTTTAATCGCTGTAGCAAAGCGGGCCACTATATTTCCAATTACTCAATTACTTGGCTTGACTATTCATAGTTATTTGTATTTGTTTTTCTATATAGCACGCCGGTCTCTTTGCGGGATAGCTGGAGTGCTGTCTCTTGGGCTTGTCATCTAAACTATTATATCATTTAATAATGATATTTTAGCCTGCTGAACCGACCTTTCTTTGAAATGCATCTGTTGCAGAAGCTGGCCGATGGTAATTCTCACAGTAAGCGTGGACAACATGATCGTGCGTCTCATCTGCTGTGTGCATGTTATTTATTTATGTATTTTTTTAAGTTATGTCATGGGCTTATGCAGGGAAGTTAGTTTCTGGTTCCTGAGTTGTCAACAGGATGAAGTAGCAGGTTGAGGTGTTGGTCCTGGAGGAATGGGAACAGTCGTCTGGCARCCTGTGAGGTCCTGGGGTTTTTCAGTGTCACCAGTCTCTGCTCTAAGATGTATAAGCTTGGCAACTAACATGTTGTTATTTCTTCTATATTGGTGTATTRCTTTTTCTTTTCCTTCTCCTCACCAGTAATATGTAAAGGCAAATACGAGGCATTCTGGGTTTTTTTCTGTTCTTTGAGCACGAACTGCTCAAAATCTCTAAGATGGTATTCATATTTATTTATAAAAATGATGAAATAGAGAAAAATTGGTTATCACTAAGCCATTTGCAGGAAAGAAAAGCCATTGGTTTGAAATGGTTATATGGAATATTTATACTCAAGAACACAATTTTRCTGTATAGAATGTTTTATTGAATTGGGTTAGCTTTCTTTTTTAGGTTTTATTGAAATATGTTTTCCATGGATTTTCGCATGAGGAATAACTATATAATTTTGCAAAAAACAACAACAAAAAAAATCAGTAATTGCTGGTTTCTCTTTAATTTCTCTTGTGGATTTATCTGGTTTTTTAATAATGTGAGGGGACAAGCAAAATGACTGGCCGAAGCTTTGAAACAGCTTTGAAACATCTGTGTTATCCTCTTTTAATGGTAAAAAGATAAATTACCTTTAAGCTGAGATACTTTTTTGCTTGAGAAACAAAATTCACTTGTGCTAATATACAGAACTATAACTAATATAGTTATATATAACTAATATAACTAATTTGTGTCACTCGTCCAATGCTCCACTGATAACCCTGCTACTTTTTGCCTGGAAAACTGGCTACTTTGGGGAGTTTTGCAAAATAGTTTGGTGGGCAAAAGCAAAGCACTGGTCAGCTCTGGGCGTGTGTATGGGTGCGTGTTGGCTATGTCTAAATAAAAACTCTATTGGTGACGGTGGACTCCCTTAAGGATCACTTGAGTGCTCTTAATATGTTATATGGCAACTGGGGTGGAAGTTATGAACAGAATAGTTAACTGATGAATTAATGTTGAAATGTAGGTTTGATTAGTCATTTTATATTGGCTGTAATTATGGAAGATTACCGCCGATAAATCACATAAACTGGGCTGTCCCACGAGGTGACGTTATTGATCGCCGCTGACATTTGGGTAATATGCTCCCCTGGAAGTCACACAAAAAGTCATTTTGAATCTTATATCTCCGTCAGGGTTATGATGCTTTGGTCGAAACTTTAAATCAGCTTAATACTGGTATGTTTGAATTTTGCAATGGGAGGATGACAGCCCTGTGTAGAACGGGCTAAGCCCCAAGGTGCTTGGAGGTGCAGGAACCTCTCRGCCCCATCTGCAGCTACTCTGGGGCCTCCAGAGGCCGATGATGCTTGGACCTCTTGCCAAATTCCTCTGCAAAATGTGGGCTTTAGCAGCTGCCACCTTGCTCAAGGGGAAACCACTGCTCCATGCTTTGGTCTGGGCATTTGCGGATGTGGGTTTTGTGCCTGCTGTTGGTGCCAAAGGATGGTGGAAACTCTGCAGAGCAGAAGCTGAATCACCAGCTGGTTTTGGCTCCCTGTTGCAGTTTGGGAATGGAAAGTGGTTCTTGGGTGCCAGGAACTACCGGTGCGAAGGTGGGTTGAGCGTGGGAAGTTCTCAGCGCTGGGAGGGGACAAGGAAGCTGTTTTCTCACTGCTTTGCTGGCGTGGGAGCTGCATCCCACTGGTGCTTGTCATCAGGCCCAGGGGTGCCCAGGAGAAGGCTTTTCCAGGCTGGTGGGAAGAACCGTCTTCTATCGCCTTGGCAGCTGGCACTGAAGGTTGAGCAAAGCCTGCCCCAGTTTCCATCCCTGCTTTGCTCGGAGATACGCTTCGAGAACGGCCAGCCCAGCAGTCGTGGTGTGAACAGGGGAGCTTGGAGCACCTTGAGATGCCTCCACCAAAGTGCCAACGTGGGGACACCTCATCGGGGACATGTCACAAGGCTATTCAATGAGAAGATCRGTGTTGCGGGTGCCACGTTGCCTGCCAAAGTGTGAGCACTGTGTTCCCGAGCAATTAGATAAGGCGACCGCTTGCTAATTAGAAAACAGGCCAGCGAAAGCTCTTCCRAGGGCTATCTCGGTCTAGGTTAATTGCGCTCAACGGGTCTGCGAGCAGTTACCTACAGCACAAATCATTTAGAATCGTGGGGATGACCTGGGGCCGTGGCGATGAGTCACCACGTGCAGAGCTGTGTCCTGGTCCCCTTGGGGAGGAGAGGTTTGTTGGGCAGTGGTGAGTTCGACGCTGGTGCTCTGCACATTGGTGTCTATGTTGGGTTTGCCTGCTCGGAGCCTGCAAGACCGCAGCGCGTGGGCCAGCGCTCATGGTCTTTTCAATGTAGGCAAATTGCTTTTGACATTAGGAATGTTAGCCTGGAAAAAAATCAAAGGATACGTGAAAATGAATGTGGAGCAAAACGCTGATTTTCCAAGAGCAGGTCCGGAGGCYAACTTAGCACCTAACAGTATCAGAGAAATCACTCGCTTCCCCTCCTGGATCTTCCCACAGTGGAGATGGTGGTTGGCATGAGATCTCCCTCCTTTCGCCTGCTGTGCACCCTGTGGTCATGTTTGGGTTTTTTTCTTCTTAACTCTCCTCAACAGTGTCCTGGTCGGAAGCGCAGGACTGACTCATTCCTGCACCTGGGTATTGACGTCGCTGTGATGCGCTCTTCACTTCCAGCGTGGATGTTCCAGCCTCTCCAGTGGGGAACTGAAAATGAATACATGATGCCATTTATTATTGATGAGGAGTAAATGAACTAGAAAAATGACATTCGTGGGCTTTCCAACTCATCCTCCATTGCACTGAGCATATTGGACATCGGGGCCTGTCAGCACAGTCATCTGAAAATGTCTTCTTCAGCGTCTCACTCTTAAGAGCCTGAATTATTCATCRGGTATTTTACTATGTTAACATATTCTTATGATCACATTGAATTTAATCCTGGCGCCTGAAAAAGTGAGTTCACTGTTTCTGTTTGCATAAAAACAGATTAATATATTAGTGCTGTATCAGCCAACCTTATAAATTCATCGTAACGTGTTGGAGCAGAAGAAGGCGTAAAGTTGGGGGGGAAAGGAAGATCATATAAAATTGAAACATATCTGCTAAGATGATTGTGAAGCTCTAGCGAAGAAGATGCTGGTTTTGGGATGAGCAGCCTGGAATAAGGGGTGTGTGTGTGTGTGTGTGTGTGTGTGTGTGTGTTCTAGAAAGCTGAAATGTTCAGTTTTGTAGAATGGGGAGTCAGCAGCAGGATGCTCCTCATTCCAGGCTCACCCAGGTAGCTGTGGCACTGCAGGAAGCGATGGTGTTTGGCAAGAGCAATGGCAAAACAAGATTGATTTTTATTTTTAATTAAACTAGGTCTTGCAATGCCAATGGGCAAAACTTCATCCAAGACTTTTTGAGGGACCTGCTTGAGATTATCACAATTACAGTGCTATTTTCAAGCCTGAAAATAAATGTTATGGGTTAATACTTGCCTGTGTGCGTAGCTGGATGTTGCCATGGCTTGGTATATTCAGTGTTAGTTTGATCCAAAGTGGAGGCTGAGGAGGCAAAGCTCCGAGTGAGGAGYGGAGCTCCCAGGATCCAGGGGATTGTTCTGCTGGGAGAGCTGGCTTGGACAGGGAACTTTGGGCTTACTTTGTGGTTACGTGCATTTCCATATAGCCATAAAGCATCATGAAGAGCAAAGTGGAGTGAATGCCTGTGGGTTTTCTGATTGTGGACTGAGATCTGGTTCACGTTCAGAAGCCTGAAGTCCCAGGAGAACGTGTCTCACAGTCACAATGTGCCCAGGACCACCTGCTTTTGACCCAGGAGCAGTATTTTTGGCTGCTTATGTGCTCCGATAGCTGGGGAAAGGAACAAGTGTTATGGAAAACAGCTCCCTGTTCTATAATGAGGTGAGCACAGCCTGGGAAATGCCTCTGGAGTCCCAAGGTGAGCGATGCTCTGGAAATTAATGGGACTGTGTCCCAGCACAGAGCCAGGATGGGCTGCACAGGGGCCCTGCCATGGGCAGCTGAGCAAAACCAAACTGCCCAGCACTTCCCCAAGGTGAAATCCTGGTAGTCAAGCAGAGTTTTCTCTCTTTTTTTCTCTCTTCTTTTTTCTTTTTTTTCTTTTTTTCTTTTTTTCCCCTCTTTTCCCACCAGCTTTTGCTGGAGTTAGCAAATCAGCAGCATGGTAATTACATCTGTTTTGAAAACTCTTTATTACTCTCTTGCAGCTCCTCAGCAAGCCTAGGCTCTTGATATATATTCCAAAAATGCACATTAAAGAAACATTAGAGGTCCAAGGCACTGCATTCGGTTTACAGTATGAAAGGGGAGGGAAAAAAAAAAAAAAAAACCCTATTTTAAAATTTGCTGCCCAGCAATACAGGAATATTTTTGTGTCAGGATCATTTATAAAGGGGAGGAACCCCTTAATTTTAAGTATTCATAGTCTGTGAATGTGCAATTCAAAATATATATGTATTTGATAGTCACTTGAAAGGAGTGGTATAGTGTGCTGATTACTAATGATTACATAGTGCATCTAATTGGTAACAAATTCAAGAGAGGGTGTATTTAGAAGCTTGAATGTAGTGTATTTGCAGCTAAGGCTTGCAAATTCAGGCTTATCAGGAAAAATGATTTGCAAAGAAATTACTGAGTAATTCTGTATTTGACATCCTTTGCACTGCTCCTGCCTGGTTTGCAAGAGAAAAATAAAAAGAAAAAGGAAAAGGTGGGGAAAATAATTTCAGTAACGTGATATGAATTGCTAATTATTGCTCAAAGATCTTGCCCTTATTTTCTCTTTTAGTTTKGAATGCGTTCTTAGAACATACTAATTTTATTTTAAGTTATTACTTCAAATCTTCATGAAAAAGCATTGGAGAGCCCTGTGCAGGCCATGAGCATCAAGCAGAACCCATTCTTAGAGCAGAAATTCTGCCAGCGAGGTTGGGGATTCTCCAAACCCCAAACTCTTCAGTGCCCCAGGCCAACCCTGTGCTCACCATGCTGCTATTACTAGATGTATGAGGCCGTGGGAAGCTCACCCAAAACATGTTCTTACTTTAATGGATGGGTTGGGTTTTTTTTTTGCCTTTTGCTTCTTATTTTGGTGTTTGGAAGTCGTTAGGCGCTTCCAGTTCTCCCCTGTTCCCGCCTGCCTTGGAGTTTGCTTGCAGTCTGTTCGTTGCTCTCATCTTTAAAACAGTGTCTTGTTCTCTTCAAGTGTGGTTTTAAAGGCTACTGTTCATCTTGGAGCTTGTGTATGGAAAGTTACTTCTTTTCTAGAATTGCACATCGTGGATCCTTGGCAAAGAGCTGGAATTAGCAATGTATATTCTTAACTTTGTTTCTCTTGACAGGAATTAAGAGATGAAGTCATCAACGTGGGTCTTGTTCACAAGGGCCAGGGCACTACTTTGGTATGGGAACCACTCCCGCCAGGGATTATATATAGGGACACTCATATTTTTATTTTTAGGAAGCACATTGCTTCCTAGGAATTCCATTTTCTGCACTTTGCACAAGAATGAGCAGGTCTTGCGAGAGAGAGATTATTTTCGGATCCTGATTTAAACATATTGAATTTTTCTTTGCAAGTTTAATATATAACTAGTGGATACCACTTGCTAGGAATATAGTGTTATCCTAAAAAAAAAAAWGATTGAGAGCTTCAGTTTGATTCATAATCGCTATTTAAAGTAGCCCTGTAACTTCTGGGAGCTGAGATGGTACTGAAGCAGTTTCRTAATTTCATTGCAGTTTCTGTGGGCAGACCTCTGATCTTATATAACCAAGTGAGTGCTATTTTAGAAGAATATATTCTAACCACTTTCCTCTTTGTGAATCACAGGGCGGGGGAAAGGGGAATACTTCCCTTGCGGATCAAAAGATGGTATTTATTTCTCAAGCATTCCAGGGCTTGCCACTCTCGAAGCTTAAAATAGAAGTTTTGGAAGTTTTTCACCTCAACAAAATGCTCCGTTTTTAAAGATGGAAAGATTTGAGCCTGTATATTCTGACAGCTTTTCTTGTAGAGGTTTTTTTTCCTTGTTCAAGCTGTTATTTTCAGCCCATTCTATAAATGTGCACCAGGTTTCTTCTGCAGAGCCCCAGCTCAGGGTTATGGTCTCGAGCTGAGCACCGTCTGTAGGCTCAGTATTGCCTCGGTCCTTCATAAATCATCCTGGTGTCTTAAAAGCTGAAATCCAGCTCCCAAATGCCAAGCTGGGAATGACTGGAGAAGGATGAGCAGAGCAGTAGCAAATAGGTAGACTATAGAGAGCCATCAGGTCTTGAAGGATATACAGGTTTGCTGGTGGCCTTTGAAGCACTAATAAAACCATATTCTGGTAATATMTATCTTCTTGTTTTGGTTTTCCTTMGATTCATGTGTGGTTAATGCCAGGAGCCCGTGAGCTGCTGAGGTTTGCAGCATGATATTGGTAGATATTGGCCGATTTCCTCAATAAAGGTGGAAGAAGGAGGAATGGAACTGTCCTCTGCACCTCTCCATCCCTTGGCAGCAAGAAATGAACCTCTTATCTGTAAATTTGGAGTGAGAAATTATTGAGGAAATTGCCCAAAGCCCCAGAACTGCGCAGGCATARTTAGGTTCAATAGAAGTCATGTAGTTTGTGTATTGAGAAGGAAATGCCTCTGACTAGCCAGGGGTGACTGTCTCAGCCTGCCTGTGACTAAAGGCAACGTTTTCATTATGTTTTTCCCCCTTTTTCCGTTAAAACCCTTCATTGCTGAATTCTACGTTTTCATTATGTTTTTCCCCCTTTTTCCATTAAAACCCTTCATTGCTGAATTCTACGTTTTCATTATGTTTTTCCCCCTTTTTCCATTAAAACCCTTCATTGCTGAATTCTCTAACACGTTTCATAAATTTCCATTGCGTGCACGTGACTGGATGTGGAGGAGGGAGAGGTAACGTTTTTAAAAGCCTTTTTCTGTGAATGTACTCCCACTTTTCTGAAGGGGAAAAAACAAAGAAAAACCTCAGCTTTCAGCTGTTTCTGATTGAGAAGAATCCTTGCACACTGCATGGGGACAAGCTGGCAGGGAAGATGAGCTCGGAGACAGAGTTAAGAATAGTTCAAGTGTTGGACTTGCAGCCACACTGTGCGCGGGACCAGGTGCCACTGATCTTGGTTGGCCATGAAGGTAGCAAGAAGACCTTGGTTCTTGCAGCAAACMCCTATGTCTGCAACTTAAATGAAACATGTCAGTAGTTTGGGCATTTTTTCCCCCTTTTTAAGCCATTTTGTCTTGGTATTATGGGTGCATTTAGGCCTTCGTTTCCTTTTGGAGCTCTCAGAGCAACATGGGACAGTTGATTTGGGGTAGCCAGCTCAGTAGGATGCAGGTACATTCAGGCTGACTTCTCCAGGGCTGATGTCTTTGTAATCTGGGGGAAACCCAAAGACTGCGGAAGAAGATTCATAGCAATCAGCAGAGTTCCGAACATTATGGGTTTCTTTTCTATTTATTTGTTTTTCCCTCCAGCGATGAAAAGGAGTCTTTGGTAGGCTGTTAGAAAATATTCTGTAGTTCAGCAACAACTTAAAAAATACAAAAAAAACTGGAACAGACAGGGAATTTGCAAGGTTATTTGATTGTACTGTAGGCTGCATTATCTGCCTTTTCTTATTTCAGATGATTGAAGTCATACTTTGCTTGCTCAGCTGATAGTCCACAAAGTGATCGTTAATCAAAGTAAATAATGTCATCGTAGCAGGAAACGCAAGGCACACAACGCAGAGGGGGAGTTTGCATTGATTTCAGAGGAATTTGGATCAGCCCCTGCCTGTTCAACAGCGCTCTGGAAAGAGAAGGAGAATAGAAGGCTTCAGAGCCATGATTAGTTTTACAGTTCACCAAGCACCACCTGAACTGTGATAATTATATATGAGCCCTTAGCTGCTGGTAGGTGCTGCSTTTTTAAAATATAACTTTAACTCTCTTTCATGGTTATTGTTGGCCAAGATCATACGCTTGCACAGTTTATCCAGCCTTGGGATTAAACCTGGTGGCTTCAGTGCAGATGGGATGAGGTTGGTAGGAGAGGGTGCGTAGAGCCAAGGGGGAGCAGTGCTGTCGGAGGAGGTCCCCACTTGCTGCATTGTTGCTGGGTTTCATGTATTGCTTGTGAGGAAACTATTAGTGATGAATCAAATATGATCGCATGTTTAATGTTTTGTAAACGATGCGTAAAATTGATCAGTTGTTGCTGGAAGGCTGTACCAGAAGCGAGCAGCTTGAAGCTGCGGATTTGCAAGCTGGCACGCGAGGTGTCAACCCGTGTTCGTGTGGGCAAGGTTGTGTGTGGCAGGACTGGGTTGTGACTGGGTGCCTGTCCTCGGGGAGAAGGAGGTGTTTCTGGGCAGGAATGCCATGCTCTGAGCTTAGGATGGGAGCTTTGGGTTGGAGGCACCAGGCATCTTCATAAAGAAGTCCTGCTTTACCTCAAAAGAAGTTGCTCTTAATTAAGGAGTGAAAGAGAGGTAAGCTGGTTGCATTAACACTTGGGTCTTTTCTTTAATGGTCTTTATTTTGTTTATTCTGTGTCAGTAATGATTTTGTAATGAGCTATGGAGGTCTCTGGTCTTAACCATCTCCTCCAGGCAGGGTCAGTTTAGGTCAGGGCCTTGTCCAGTTGCATTTTGAAGACTGGAGTATTTCACCTTTCGTATTTTCATATTTCTGTTGTATAATTAAAGAATATTCTTTTACCTTGCCCTGTTAGGTAGGGTAAAAAATGTGACTTTTTAATGAAAGTATCAAAATAACACAGGTAAGATTTGAGTATTAGGTAGCAACTTAACTCAGAAGCATCCTGTTTAAGTGCAGTTCTACTGCATGCCAATTGTTCCTCTGTGTGTGTGTGTATTAGTTGTGTAAGATATATATACAAAGTATAGACAAGAAAAGGTATGTGTTGTGACTTCTGCTTTAAAGACAAGGGAGCTGTCCCTGTCTCAGAGGAGTGTAATTGTTCATCCCTCATCATGCATTAAGTCAATGACAGACTCTGGTTTCCCCATCAGAGTCCCATTTACCGAGGCGTCCTTCCTCTCCATAAGGGTGTTCGATGTGCACGCCGCAAAGGYGCGTGAAGACGGAGCTCGGCACGCGGCAAAGGGAATCGGCTCTTTGGAGAGCGTCGCTCTGGCAGCTCTGCTGACCCCGCGCTTGTCATCCCGCTCCGTGCCCAACGTCCCACGTCAGGAATAGCTCTTTTGTGGGCTTGACAGGAGCTGAGAGGCACTCAGCAAGCGAAAACGCCTGCCAGAGCCTTGCAATGAATGAGATATCTCTAAGCTCACAAGTAGAGGGAAGCAGCTTGCAGCGAGATCCTTTTGTGGTAGGGCTCATTATGTTGAGGACAATCAACGTTGTTTGTTCAGGAAACAAAAAAAGTTTAATCTTTCTCTTAAGATGAATGGAAGCCGGTTCTGGAGGGGAGTGGAATGGATGCTCGTGTTTGTGTCTTTGAGCAAAGGATTTTTGTGATAGAGTATTTTCTTACATTCTCGCTGGAAGCTCAGAGCAATCTTAAGTGGGCAGGATATTAAAACCACCTGTAGCTGCTCATGCTTCATACGAGGTCTCCATCCAACCTCGCATCCAGCTGCTGCCTGGGGCCATGAGGGGAGGCTTAGGGAAAACTCTAAGAATGGGGCAAGAACCTTGTTCTCCTGGGAGGGGAGTCTCCCAGCACTTGGTGGTTCAGAGCAAGAGGGAATAGCTGTATTTAATAGGATGTTTTCATTAAAGGGTGGTTTTAGGAAACCTATGAGTGTGTGTGAGTATGAGATGACTTTTTCTTAATTAAAAAAAAAAAAAAAAGGTGGGATAAGTGGGAATCAACATCTAGTACAACAGGAGGAATAGGATTTGATGAATTGTTATATGAACTGACATCTGGGCGCAGCTGGAAGGGGTTATACCCTGAGCACCCACAGCAATGGGCTGAGTCTGAGGATTGCAGGGCAAAAGCGAGACTAAAAAAACTTACATTGTTATTTTCTTCTCCTCCTGAATAGAAGTTTAGCTCTTCATTCAACAATTTGCATCTTCACACGTGAAGCTATTGCCCCAAACCTGGACCAGTGTAAAAGAGGATAGAGTGTTAGATAAAGCATTCAGGCACTGACAGCAAAGCAGTGCGACACAGGCCAGAGTAAGAGGAAATCCTGGGCTGCCTTTTGTGTTCTTCTTCCAGCTATCTCATCATACGACACTAACATTTTCCATGGATTCTAGGCCCCATCAAGTGGTTTTCATAAGGATGCGTATTTTTGACAAGCATTTGGGGCTCTTTTCTAACAGGAAAGCGCGTTAATTATTACAGTCATAAAGATGCATCACTGTATGATTCAGGGCACTTAAGGGGCTTGGCAAATCTCTCTGAAACTCAAAAGTTCCTTTTGAAACCTCTCCTGGAATTTGTCCCAGGAGTCACAGCTTTGTGTAGCTGTTTATCACGGCAAGTGCTCAGAACATTTGGTGGTTTTTGCTGCATGGTATTATTGCAGATCTGATCCCRTAAAGATAATCTGGCCTGGAATATGCTACCAGAGTTCCTGATGCTGTGGCCCTGMTCATTAAGAGCACTGTAAACTTGCAGTAAACTGGTGCCCAACTCAAAGAACAGCGGGTTTTGAGCAGTCCGTCTCTTGCAAGGCATTCCCATTTGGTTGTCCAAATTCACTAGTTAGGCTTTAAAATCCTGCCATAGCCATGCAGGTCAGCGGAGGCTTTTCCTCTTTGATCCCTTGTCCTCATTGCACAAGGATCTCCACGATCTGTTCGTTCTCTAACCCCCTCRTATTTGATGTGTTGTGTTGAATGTTGTCTCGGTGTAGAAGAAGCTGTGACCTCTTCAGAACTCGTCTTCAACCACGAAGGACCGATGAGCTCTTGTGGTGAAGCCACGAGGCCAAGRGCTGTGAGCTGACTTCTTGTGCCACCTCTGGCACAGGTGGCCTCAGTGATGCTGAGCAAGATGCTTCACTTTTTTTCCATGCTATGGTTTGCTTCTCCATATCCATAAGATAAACCAGCAGTGCTCGCAGTGGGCTCAGAGAGCATGGATGCAGTAATGTTCACTAGTTTGTATCCTGGTGCAGGGAAAACCCTTGGAAGGACTGTGCACAAGTCGTGGTTGCTCACAGCTTGCCCAATTCTGCGTTGGGTTCAGGAGAGAGGAATTTTGAAGGTCAATGTGTGTTTTCTACCCTTATTGTCCTGTAACCCAAGGCTTTTAGCTGGGGAGATGTAGAGGGTAGCTGTGCATTTGATGGGGTAATAGTGAAAGAACCTGTAGTAGGAGGGAAAAAATATGGTAAGGAGGGAGAAATGTAACCAATTCTGGTTAATCTATTGTGGCATTCCTGTGACAGCCCATAAAGTTAATAGTTGAGACAAAAATGAAGAGAGAACACTGAAGAGTAAGTCACGTTAGGTTGTGTGAATGGCTCTGAGTTACATATGTTGCCATGAAAAGAGTCTTTGGAAATGATTTAATTTTCCACTGTGCATGCACAGTGTGCTGAAAACAACACACGTCCTTTAGCAGATGTGCTTAAGAAACCAAGTGTTCTCCATTCCGGGAGAGTTTCCTTGGTTGTGTTTTAAAATGCTTCATGTTTCTGTGCGTTTTGGGCATTGTCATGTGGGACTTGTCATGTTCTGGGAAGCTCCTGCAGGCTCCAGCTTGCCAAGAGGATCAGTTTCTTTTGCTCATTAAATTGCAAACATGTGGGCGCTCGGCTTTGCAGCAGTATTTTGTGATGCTGTAAATGGCCATGGAGACTCTGTGATCCCAACGCGCTCCGTGACTCTTGCACGTCTGGTGGTGCCTGTGGTTTGAACCAACTCCCCTTACAAAAAGGAGGCCATATGGGAGACTCTGAGAGGTCAGAGWGCCTCGGTCGTGCAACCTGCAGGGGCAGCCATGAGGCTGAGAGCTCTTTTGGAGGCTCTCGAGGAGCTGAAGATTTCCCTAGGTGGGTGAATAGTGAGCTCAGCTGCTTTTAGGGGCACTCTGAGGCACTGTGAACYTTGGAAGATTCACCTGGTGGGTGCCCTGGTAGAGGAGAAGAGGCTGGGGAAAGAGTGAAACAGCTRAAGGAGCCTAGCAGAAAAGGTGAAGTTCGTGAAATTTGTCCCAAAGAGATCTGTGGGTCTTCTGGCAGCCCCAGGCCAAAGGTGCTCTGGTTGCTCATGAGGTCCCATTGGTACCTCCAGGCCCTGGCAGTGCTGCAGCACCCGGGAACATTGGGATGCTCTGCAGATCTTCACTGCGTACAAGGGTTCAGCACTTGCACATCATGATGACTCCAGTGTGTCCCCATGTCCCCAGTCGCAACCAGTGGCCTTCACTTGGARATCTGCCCCCAAAAGCAGCACTGGAGATGCTTACTGTTCCCCTTCCCAGCTTCAGTAAACAGGCAGGGGAATAGGCAATTCTCATGTCCTGTTTTTAGACGTGTTTTTAAAACATGTTACTCCTGCTTGATGGCGTGTTTTGCAAACAAATAGTTTACTTTTGCTTATTTTGTCATTTTGCCCCTATTACTAYGAATATTCTTGGGGGGATTCCTTGGAAAATGAGAATCGTTTCTGTGGTATTACTAACCTCAAAGGTATTCTGTAAGCTGAGACTTGCATGCGTGAAAAGCTTTCTGGGCTCACCTGTGAAACACGCAGCTTTTATAAGTCAGTGTTTGAGATCCTGATTAATGTATAGTAAAATAAAGTGGAGAGTAAGGAGTAATAGCAGAGTCCAGTGTGTACCTGCTTTGGAAAGTGCACGGACCTTCTTTGCGGTCGTTATTTGCTTGCTAACGCACTCGCAAAGCTTCCCAATTATAAAAGCAAGCGATAACTTGTTTAATGCTTTAAGCTGTGCAATTTTCTTCCGGAGTAGAAATTACTCAGGCTTTCACTTGGTGCCTTTTATTGTATTAAGCCTTAGTAACATGCTGTATTTTAATTGTCGTTATTCTTTTCAGCCATCTCATTAAGCTCAGTGGTAGTGAGCTGGTTAAGGGCATGGGGTCACCGCAAGGAAGTTGGCTTTGTTTGGGGAGAAAAACGGGGACTGACTCGTATTGATGGTTAATAAATTCCATGCAATCTGCAGCTGCTGAAAAGACTGTTTTATAAGGCTGCTTCCTGAGTAAATGCCATTATAGAATTTCCTTAATTATCCATCGTTCTGGTTTTGAAAATATCCAATTTATGCTGGAAGCTGGGTGGTAATGAGCTCGCAGGCAGCGCGGCACGTAGCTTCTAATGGGCAACGAGACCTGGTCTCCGATTGCATTTTTGCCCCTTGCAGAGCTTCCGTTGGCTTTGTGATTTACCAAGTGTTAAGGCAAAAAAAAAGAGAAAAGCTTTATGAGAATTGTGAGAGCTGCCGAGGCTCTGCTGGGAGGGGAGCTGAGCTGTGGGATCCATCCCTGTCTCCTTCCTCCTTCCCTATCTGCTTGTCCGAGAATGAGGCCGGGGCTGCTTGGTGGAACCAAGCCTGGGGCAGGTGGCCCAAGTGCTGCGTGCTGAGCTCCCATCCATGGAGACACCATCATTTTCCTCATGCACAAATCACTTTTTCCATATTAACTTAGGATGCAGGATTAACGTAGCATGTAGGAAGGTCGTCTCCATGCATCGAGGCTCTGCAGTCGGGGCTGGGCGATGCAGACCCTTCTCCAAGGATGCCAAGATGCTCCTTCCCGTGTGGCAAATCCAGGACAAGGATGCGGAGCAGCGACCCTGAGCAGGTCACGTTGGTGGAAAGCCCRTCCTGTTGATGACTGTTTTCCCAAGGGCACAACTGGTGGATGTAAGTACAGTCAGTGTCTCTAGAAACCGGCATTTTTCCATGTGTCTCCAGTAGCATTCCCCACTGGAACACACTAAATGCAACGCATTGTTCTGTTGCCTGAACTCTTAAGATTAAGTGCAGGGTTTTCAAGTGATTGAGCATCAGAAAACATCATTTTTCAGCCAGCCTCGCACTCAGTCAAATTAGGAACTGAACCATTGCCTTTCCGAAGCGCTCGCAAGGGGGATTTGAGTTTTCTTCATGAATAAAATTTTATCCCCGCTCTTATTTTTGCTGTGGAATGATGTCCCTGTTTAACATCTAGGAAATTTTTTACTCCTCCAGAGCAGTAAGAGGCTTTTAGGGATGTAATTAAATGAGGATTTTATGTTTCTCCTGGGAACTTTCTGGGGGGAGTTGATTTTGTTGAAAGAAGAGGGATATGATGTAGCTGAAAAAGTCTTTTCAATGAACGGAGTTTGATACCGCAGAGGCACAACTGCAAGAGGTTGTCCAGCCTCAGATTAGGAGGACTGCTATAAATTTATTTATAATACCGTGTTCTCCAGGTTGGAGCCATGCTTCTGCTACCTCAAACTTGGTACAAGTTAATGGCATAGAAATGAATGTTGCTCATGAACAGTATTGATTAAATTTGGAGCTACTGGTTGTTGTAGGAGATTTGAATTCCTGAGCCGGAGACCAAGGGGGATAATTCATTGCAGGGCTGCAGTCTGCCTTAACATTTCGGGTACTTAATCCAAGATGCAGTAGCTCAAAGGGCCACCTTGAGGTGATAGCAAGAGGTGTATGCAAGAGTAAAAGGTTGACATTAAGAAAAAAGAAAGTGTTTTGGAAAGACCCTTGAGATCAAGGAGTTGCATCTATTACTATGAAGAATATTTGGAGCCATCCTCAGAGGCATCTGGTGCCCCAGGGACCCATTGCAGCCTGCAGTAGAGACCAGGACAGCCCAGGCTGTCAAAACGTCATCTCTTTTGGAAAAGGCAAAAGAAGCCTTGTCTTGAAGAAAAACTCGAGGAAAATAGAATACTGCTGGAATTGCTTTTCATCGACCAACACTTGGCAGCACATTTTTTTAAACTCCTAAGTGCTTTCCCTCTCAAATGAATATAATTAAAGAGATTATTTACATGCTTTAAAATAATGCGTAGTGATTCTATTAGCTTAATGTGGTGAGGTTTTTTTTCTTTTTCCTTTTTTCTTTCTTTTTTTCTTCTGGTTGTAAAGAAAGCAGAGCATGCACAGCCCAGCCACTAAAAGGGAGGCTTTTAAATATCTGAAAATCGGATTAATTTAACGGGAACTGGCTGATCTTTAACAGCAAGAGAGGTGGCATCAGGGTTTGCCATCCAGTCTAAAAATTCATTTTAACACTGGGCATCCTGTCCCTTCTATCCTCGAGTCAAAAATAATGAAACCTGCATTGCATACAAGTAAAAATACATATTTTAAGTATAGAATTGGAAGTAAATGATCTTCACTTTTAATTCCTCTGTATAGTAATTGCTGCTTGTTTGGGACTCCCACCAGGTGCTGGGTAGACCCAGCTTTGGCCTAACACGAAGTGCCATTGGGTGCACGATGGTGAGCAGTGCTCAGGGGTGGCTTGATCAAGTGGTCTGGAATAAAAATGATTTCCAGAAGAGTTATGAAACGCTTTTAAAGGAGTTTCTATCTCTTCTGAGCAGTGCAGTCCTGGCACACATTCAAAAATCCTCAGTCAGCATCTTTACATTRAAGGGGTTTTTAATGGTTCTTTTAATTACTTCTGAAAATTGTGCCTGTTTCAGGTTCAAGCTGTGTTCAGCTGTTGGTTCTTGACCGTGGGGATTAACCCCTGCTCCTGATATAATGAACTGAAATTCCCGCTCGGCTGCCTGGTTTTGGAGTATGAGGGCTGCAAGAGTCATGAACATGTCGAAGTGTCAACGTTGGCAGCTTCAGATCTAGAATTCAACAAGCTTTAGATGCTCTGATGCCCCGTGATGGCTCTAAAGGTGTCTGACTGTCCCTCCTTGGTGGCCCTGTTGCTCCGTAGTGGCYGTGATGCCCCTGCAGCTCTGCTGTTCTCCTCCCTCCTTCGTTTGGGTGGCCTGTTTTGGATACCCAGGGATGCAGGACATGCAGCTTTCTATATATTCTCTGTTACCAGGAGAAGGACAACCAGAGCTGTCTCCAACATTTAGGCCTTTGGAGAGGTTGTTCCCACTTTGGGTGAGTGTTGGGTGCAGAGACCACCATGGGACTGGTCAGTGTGTTGGGCTGTGCCTGTCCCAAACCCGCGCATGGGTGACCCAGACTGCAGAGTGGGTGCTGTGGACCTGACCCATTCATTTAGTTGAAAATGGGTGAAAAAGGTAAATGATTTCAGCAGCACTATTTTATTGTGTTTTTCTTTTTTTTTTTTTATATTTGTGTGCAATTCATGTTGAAAACTTTCAWGAATTTAGATCATATGAGGGATAATGCCATAAAAGAGACACAACATCAGCTGCACTTGGCTTGATTTGCTTGAACAGGAATGTTACTTTCTTCATGTGTTGACTGATTTAAAGGCAGAGCATGCTTGAACATTGGCTATTTTTGTAGCCAATACACCTATTATTAAAAAAAAGCAAAAAAAAAAAAAAAAGCAAAAAAACCCACACATTTATATATATTGTTCTCAAATTCCAGCTTCTGCCCCAAAGCAGTCTCATGCCCTGACGTTATCCTGCTACCACGCCGCCTTCTTAATTAAAATCACTAAGCAGCTGCAGATTATATTTAAATATTTATAGAATCGGTTTAAGCTTTCAAAATAGATTAGATTTTGAATGGGGAAATGACTATCAACTCGGTGATCATTTTACTTCKGAGCCACATTAGGAACCGAGTCAGGAATGTGGTTAAAAAGCTGCTGCTTTTCGGGAGATGAAAAACTACCACCCTGCCAACTGATTGGATTTTTATAATGCTTGACATGTTAAATTTGAAGCATATGATTATTCCCGTTGATTTTCAGCTGAGTTAAGCACATGTAAAATGAGGCATGTATACAAATCTTCTCAGAGCACAAAATGTATAATCCCACATAATAGTATTTTTCTGGTCTTAAGGATGGWCCTCTCTGTAAAGAAAGTCTTAGCTTTAAAATGTATCACAAGAGTCTCTCCAAATCTACGGCCAGCATCATTTCAACAGCCTGGTGCCTTTGACTCATCCTTTTTCCCAATATCATCCTTAAAAGGACCAATCAGTCTGGATGCTGTTTTAAAGAATTCCAGGGAAAAAAAAAAAAATCAGGTTGGATGGGATCTAGGCGCACCCCCTGCTCAGATCCTTGTCCAGATGAGCTTTGAAAATGTCCAGGGATGGACATTGCTCCAGCCTCCTCGACATTCCCACTGGCATGGTTCTACCAAGAGAGTAGATGCCCAAGTATTTTTGGGGGSAAAGATTTCAAACTGTTGGCTTGTTGTTGCTGTTTACTCCATGGAGCGTTTTGTTCCTGGTGCATCTCCTCATTTTTTTGGGAGATCCTTCCTCTACTGCGTCAATTCYTTACCCACTTAAGGGTTATGAGATCCTACAGGATTTGGAACAATTTCAGGAAACTGCAGAATGCATTTTTCAAAGAAGTTAATGTTGGACAGATAATATGAGATCTCTATGAGTTTTCTGGATTTGGTTTGAGCTTTCTAAATATCTGTTTTGTAGTATTGCCCATTTTTCAGTGTCACTAGAAGAACTTGCAAGATTGAGCCTGTGTGTTCCATGTATGTGTTCCAACAGTAACTCATAACTTCCCTTCTAGATCCACTGGATTTTGTTGTGCATTATGAAGCCACTAAGACTGCTTGTGCATTGTTACTTAGACTTGAATGGAGCATATGTTTAATTTTTTCTTGGCCTCATTACATTTCATTCCTTGCTTCACTGMATCATCTGTCTTGTTAGTCCATAAATTTGATCTATTCTAATTGCTATAATTCTCTGTTTCTCCTCACTGCATGTCACCACTGAGACGAGTCATGTTGGAAATTCCATTTCTGGAAGGTCATTTCCTAGGAGATGCAAGGGGAAGAGCTGTGTAGTGCTGATCGTTAAGGCTGGCGCTTGTTATGCGTCTTAGCCCCAAAGCAGCTGTTGAAATCTGTTCTCTATTGATAGGAATTCTGTTCATAATTTCGGTAGCTATCACAGGTTGAGATGGCCACCCATGTGGATGGCTTGACTCTCCAACTGGAAGAGTCTTCAGTGGGATTTATGGCCTGTAGGCATGAAAAGTTGCCCTGTGTTTTCAAGTTGCTTCATGGAGGTGAATTGCCAGCTCAAAGTTGTTTTGATGAGAAAAGGCCTTTCCACAGAAAGAGATTTTTCTGGTACTTCTTGGGAACAGCCAGGGTTACGGAGCCAAGAACATGCCATGGCTGCTCCACAAAGGCATTCCTTGTGCAAGAGCACATTGTCCTCATGCTTGGCTTTCTTGCTCCTTCCAAGAGTGCTCGTGGCTTGGTACTTGATATATCAATGTCCATGTGGGTTTGTGGTATCGCTGACACCAGTACGTTTTAACAACGTTCCTGTTTTCCATGATTGCAAATGTCAATATCCACACTTTTCTTTTTAGCGCTGATACCTGTTCCGAGGCTGGCCTGGTGGCACAGGCACTGGTTGCTCTGACTTCTGCTCATTTGCTGACAGCGCTGGTTTTATTGCTTTGCCTCCTGCTCCTCCTCCTTTTGCAGCATTTATCACTTCTGGGTTAGGGCATGCATTGTGAGGGAAGACTAAGTGAGCTGGGCCTGTTTAGCCTAGAGAAGCGAAGACTGAGAGGAGATCTGATCAATAGGTACAACTACCTGAAGGGTGAATGTAGTGGCCACTACACTACCATTCTCAGTGGTGGCCAGTGACAGGACAAGGGGTAATGGTACTTGTTGAAACCCAGGCAGTTCCATCTATGAGGAAGAACTTCTTCACTGTGAGGGTGCACGAGCCCTGGCACAGGCTGCCCGGGGAGGCTGTGGAGTCTCCTGCTCTGGAGATCTTCCAAACCCACCTGGATGCGACTGGGTGCCCTGTACCCTAGGCAACCCTGTGTGTGCGGGGAAGTTGGACTGGATGATCTCTAGAGGTCCCTTCCATCTTCAACCACTCTGTGACTCTGTGATGATTCTGTGATGTTAGATATCCAGTGTGAACTTATGGGTACAGATCTCCACAGCTTCTTCATTTCTGCAGCAGAATAATCCCGGCTTGGTGCCACTTGAAGGCTCTGAGGTCTACTTGACTCAAAGTGTTGAGTTTTGTCTGTGTGGGTTTTTTGGGGGGCCACTTTGCACCAACGTCTATAGGAAGAGCTCTCCAGGACTCCAAGCCCTTCCCTAGGCATGGCTGCCTTGCTGGGCTGAGCCCTTGTTCTAGCCACCCTGGCCTTCAGGCATTGAGGCTTGGGGAAGAGACTTGAGAAGCTGCAGCTATTGCAAATCTTGCTTGCAAGGGGGAACTATTTGCTGTCTTGGGAGAAATACTTTGATATTAATGAGTGAGGTGAACGTGATGAAAGCTGGTTTTGTTTCTTGAATCCCCCATCCTGCTTTTCCCTTCTTTCTGGTGTTTTGGACTGGTATCTGGTCATGCTGTCAACACAACCACATAAACAACATGGAAACTCGCTGAGCTTCAGCTGGATTACCAAAGGGCATTTCCAAAGACATCTGATTCCATTACAGTAAAGTTCAACTCTACTGTTCATAGAGCCTTTAATTAATTAATGTATTTGTTTAATTTCATCTGGTTTAGTAGGACTTCTTTTTATGACCTTTTCCATTTGTTTCCATTCACGGGTGACTCGCATTATTTACTTCCCTGGCCTGGGGGTGCTGCAAAATCATATGTCAAATTATCCTGGCTTTGCTGCTCCGCTGGYGCTTGCAGAAACCCCAGAAACTCCCTGCAGCCCAGCAATAATGCTGCAAGTCCCCTCTGCTCATTTGTCACGTTTGCTGCTTTAATTACTGGAGCTAATGTTTGCAGGTCTGATCTCTCCAAATCGTGGGCAAGAGGCTAGAGCTCATTKCCTAGAGCTTGTTGGCTGCAATTGCAAGCAATTGCTTGCGCCGCTTCAACGGGGAGAAGAAATTTAGTTGTAAAACAGGCTGAAAGAAAAAATGAAGCGGGGTGCAGCATGGTGTGAGCTGTCCTGGGTGTTTCTGCACCAAAAGCTGCTTAAATCGGAGGCTGTTAATTGCTGGCAGGTTCTGATTGGAGTTACAGGGTTTAAATTACCCATGATTATGTCTGATCACAAAACACTAAAACCGTGGCAAAYGCGGAGTAAACCGCAGCTGATCAGGTCATCGCAATTAACAGGATTTTAACCAACTGGATGGATTTAATGGGAGTTTTGAATGCTGCTGTGCAGAAACCACACATAGGTTTAAATTTAGAGGAAGAGCYGAGATCTTCATTCCTCTCTCGTGCTCTGTTCCTCCCCAGGGCTCCCTGGTGTCGCTGTGATTCCCGACGGAGACCTGCTCAGCTCTGTGCTCTCGGAGCGCGTCCCGCTGCAGCAATGGTAGCAAGACCTCCATGCATCACCTGGRCGGACGTCCCCCGCTCGTGATCGTGTCCTGCATCTTCTTTGGAGCTACAACCAGCGGGACCCAACTCTGCTCGTTTCCAACATGCTGCCCTGGTCCCCTCGGAGCTAGCGAAGGCTGCCGGGAAGCAGCACCTAGGTGCGGGGCGAGTGCGATCCTCGTCCCGGTGCCCGCGTGTGTCCCCGCRCTGCGCTGCCCGCGAGCAGCGCCCTGTGACCAGCGCCTGATGTGCCCGCTGCAAAGAGCCTCCTTCCCTGAGCTCACGCGTCGCCTTTCGAGAAGAAAGTAAGTGTTGGACACTAAGTGCTGGGGAAGGTGTCGCTGGGTGCCTGGCTGGGAAGAGCTGCCATGCTCCGCAGGCCTGAGGAGAAGGCGAGGGGCAGAAGATGGTCCTCAAGGCTGGTGGTGGCCATGGGCTTGCACTGAGCTGCTTGAGAAGARCCAATGCTCCCAGGTGGGGTGATCCTGAGACTGTTTTGCAGGTTTATCAGCAGTGATGCCTTGGGTGCTCTGCAACTTCATACTAGCTCCTAGTCCTGCTATGCCTGTTGTTTTGGGTTGGTGGATACCTTAGCTGCGAAGCATCACATCAGCCAAAGCAGGTCTGTGCTCGCATGCAAAGACATTTGCTGTTCTTGGTCTCATTCATGTCCAAGGTGAACCAGAGAGATTTAATCCTCTGAGCCAAGTAGCTTCAGGCTCTCTGTCTGGAGCACAGAGGCCCTTACAGAGGTTTTGGTTTCAGCTTTGGGTTTGTTTGGAGCACTAGGCTGGAGTCCTGCTGGGAGCGCTTCAGCATGAGCTCCTCTGATTCAGGTAGAGATGGGATGTGTTTCAACCAGCGTGTGCTGGTTTTGCTGGCGTTGGCAGCAGAAGTAACTGGTCACCCGGAGAACAAACTTATGTAAAGAGCTGTTTATCCTAGGAGSAGCTTTAGTGGGGATGCAGAGGCTGTTATGCAAGTTGTGCTCACAGAAAACATTTGTTTCTCCTCTCCTGGAAGGGGTGGGGATTATTTTTGAGAATTTATGTAAGAATTCATGAGAAAGAAACTTTCTAGGGGAGACATAAGAAAAGGCTTGACAGCCCTGACCCATTATTGCTTGCAGATATGAAGGTTTGTGACTTTGGGGAGGGTATTTCCATGAGAATTCCAGCTGTTCGGCTGTGGTTACGGAGTTGCTGTCTAGCAGTAAAAATGCTTTGAGAGTAAAGGTTGTTGAGAACCACGCAGGTTTTTTATGAAGGAGTATTTAATCCTTTGGATGGCTGCACTAGGACTGCTGAATGTTTCTCTTAGGTGTGAAAAACCCTCCTAACCTACTGGCCCACTCTGCTTGTGCTGAGTGGGGAAACATGGCCATCTGATGTGGAGCCTACCTTGAATACTGCGTTTCTCCCACGCATTGGTTGCCCCTGAAGATAACATGGCAGCTTGCCATAAAAAATAGTGCCTTACCCTAGTTTTAAAACACCTTGTATTCAAGATTTTTTTCCASTTTCCTCCCCCTGACTCTGGGCAAACATCCAAGGAGCCTCTGTTTTCCTTGCCTACCTTCTAGCTTCCCATCCCTGGTGATACTTGCCTGCCCCAGGTGGAGGATGCTGCGTGGTAGGGTCAGGTTGTCCTTGCTGGCACTTGGATCCATCATCGCAGATGAGGATACTTCTCTTCCTCCAGGGATGGTTGGGCAGGAGGGATCCACCACGTGAGTTATCAGCTGCCCCATTGATTTCCTGCTGGACGTAGGATGTCCTGACATCAGTGCTTAGAGWCCAGGAGCAAGGGAAGCCACCTCCAGCTGGATTTCATACAGAGCTGTTTGTCTCTGAAAGTGCCAGCAGATTTAAATAGCTGCTGCTGTTGTCAACAAGTTCCTCTCGCGTGTTCTGCAACGATTAAGGTCCTTGGAGGTTTTGCATCACTTATGTTTCTCAGTGTAGCTACAGATTGCGAACATAAGGGTTGCATCAAGTGTATTAAATAATGAATTAAAAAGCAGAGGTTCCTTTTTTTTCCCCTCTGTGTACTTCGAGTAGCAGAATTCCTGCTGACTCTTATGTTTCTTGCCACTGAAAGAGATAACTTGATCAGGTAGTTAAATGTTAACTTGAAGCTTGCCAGCTTTCTCACTTGATGTACAATTGCTCTTRGGAACAGCTGCTGCTTTGCTGCATCCAGTGCCAGGGAGCGATTTGTCTGATGACTTCATGAACACGATATCCTATGAAAAACTRTTTATGGATTCATATACAGATGTGGCTTCGTAATTATTGGAAAAAAATATTTAATTTAAACATATCTCTCAAACATACCTTTGTTTGGTCCTGGAAAAGAGAGAGAAAAAGCAAGCAAGCAAAAAAAACAAATAAGGCTTGGACTTTTTTAAGGAATTGTGCTTGAAGGAATCACAATATGGGGTTTGGCCAAGGCAACTTTCTGCAGCATCGCAAGTTTGGAAACCTGAGGAACTGGCTTTCCAGCGTCCTATGAGAAGTGCATCCAGCCCTCCTCCACCAGTGCAAGTAGGCTGAAAACTTCTGGTCAATCGGAGAGCTGCCAATTAAASCCAAGGGCAATTAATGGCCCAAACAGGTAGGCTGTTGAGAATGGGARATTTTGGATCTGTATCTTTTGCTTTTAGTTCCTGTAGAAGAGCCTCGTCGACTAGGTGGCTGGGGAGGCTGGGATTACTGGTGTGCCCAGCATTTACAGCGCTTTAGTTCTTTGAGAAGAGGGCGTCTGTCTTCTCTATTGCAAAGACTATTGCTTTTTATGCTGTGCATAAAAACTCTTGGTCTTTTTCTTTTTTTTTTTTCCGTGATATTTTTCATTGAAGCTTCTTGCTGCTGCTTTGAACTACCTGTTTCCTATAGGTATTTTGATAAATGTTGCAAGAAGCCAATATCTGGGGACTGGCCAAAAGAAAAGACAGACATTTTAATCTAAATCCAGTTCCTGTAGTTCTTTTTTTCACTTGGTTTTAGAGGCTTTAATACATCCAGTATATTCATTTGTATTTTGGCCAGTTCTACAAATGTAAAAGATTACCAACCTTTTGTTTGGGACAGTTGGTACATTAAATTGCATGTTAAATTTTCTTTTAAAAGACATTTTTGATTAAAATCATAAGACTAGATTTCTTTGGAACTCCTTATCTTCACTTCTCAAAACATTACTCAGACATTTGCAAAAACTCGGATGAAAATCTGACCTTCCAAATCTGACCTTCCAATTTGTTGCACTTGATAAGACTTTATATTTACTGGGCTAACTCCTAATCTTGTTCTCTCCRTTTTTCTCTTGCTGCAAGTCCATTGTGCTCAGAGTAAGTGGGACCAAAATCAGAATTATTACATTTATTCTGCAGATCTTGATCCGAGGCTTGCTCTGTGTGCCTTGGGAAGAGTTAATCATTCATCTCCAAGTGAATCCTGACCTATATGTACACTTGGCTAATGGACTGTCCCAAAGTCTCAGCATTAGTTCAAGAAATAATCCGTAATCCTGGCTTTTGAGGGGCCACCTACCCATTATTTTTAAGCTTTGCAACTTGAACGTAGCCTATGTGGACAGAGATGTGATTATCATTACTGATGTCTCCTTCCCTCTGCTCGTTTGAGCAGCTCCTGGGTTGGCTGGTCGGTAATTGTAACGCCCCGGGATGATGATGATGGTCTGCAGCCTTGCATTATAGGTTGCAGGAAGGTATTTTTAAGCTAAAGCTGGGTATGTATGMAATGTCTCGGGATGTGTTTCTGCTCAGTTCTTAGCCTACTTTCCAGGCGGCTTTTCCTGGGTTATTTTTGGCTTTTCCTGACACCCATGAGCGTTCCGGGCTGCAGGGAGGTGAGTTATCGCTGTTGTGTAATGCCTGCCAGCAAAAAGGGCACGTTCACTTTTTTTGGGGCCAATAATAGCAGAAAAGCAGTTGACTCTTGCCCTGTTTCATTTGAGTGATGATGCTGACTGCTGGGGCTGGGTGACCTTGTGGGGAATCCTTTCAGAAAAGCAAGGATGTATTAAGAACAGAGGTGGATGGCAGGAGAGAAAATACCAAGTTCTTTGGTGGGAGTAGCAGCTACTTGTGCAACCATCCAGCACCCAGTGCCATTCTTTGGCTCTTTAGAAGGCCACTGACATTTTCTTATGAAAAACCATATTATTACTGTTTTGTAAGAGTCAAAAAAGGCTTCTAGACTAAAGAGAGGGAGAAAACTTCTTAAGACACTTGCTATGAGAAGAACAGCAGTGCTGGAAGTGAAGAGTATTCAGTACTTAAGGCTACGTTTAATATCCCCATTGTGACCCGCTGTAAGAAGAGAGATGAGGACATTAATGCCCAGGGTAGCCTGGGAAAGGATATGTGCTTTTAATCAACTTCCCAATAGTAGGATAATAAAAGCATTAATCCATTTAGTATTCTGCTTCTGCTATCTCTACCTCTTCTTCCAAGGTCAGGAAGAGAGTAAACAACAGGGATGATAAGCTCCAAAGGCACTGAACTATTGAGCAGTGAGCGAAATTGCATCCAGCAGTATGGATTGTTCCGCTTTTAGCAGCCCTTTTTGTAAGGGAGGCAAACCAGGTAGAGATCAGACAGTGACGTTTCCCATGGCACTGGTCTCAACGGGTTTCCAGCAGAGCCTGAGCTTATCTTGTGGTCCCCAAGCATCACTTGTCACATTCAGATTGGGCGTTTGGATCCATTCCTCTTATCAGGAGGTGACACTCCTTGACCCAGGAGCAGCAGGGTATGGCTGGATGTGTGAAAATGTGGATGGGTTGCACTGAAATGCTCTTGCTGGAGTTATTTTTATAGTTTTGGTGGGTTTAGTTTGTTCTGGTTTCAAGGAGTGGACTGGTTTCAATTTCTCTAAAACACAACAAAAATGGAAAAAATGTCATCCATACATACACTGATTTTTGCTGGTGATTTTTTTAGCATAATGGTTTGGATATAGTAGTGAAAAGCTGCTGTGATATTATTTAGGTATCCAGAGTGTGTTGAAGTTGCATGGTGGTGAGCCCTACCCCAGAGGCAGCCATGCCTTTTCCCAACTTCATTAGACAGGTATGCAAAAAATCCACAGCTGCAATATGGAGAGGAGCAATGGAAGAAGAGCAATATGGACATGGGCATCTTTTGTGAGCTCTTAACATATGAGTGACTGTGTTGGTCGCCTAGGTTGACCTCGGGGGCAGCTCCGTGACTCCAGGAGAACCTGCCAGGTCAGGAAGWTGTGTTGAGGACAAAGGAGCTCTATTTGCCCCTGGTATTTCCGACTCTCCTGCAATTCCTGCTTTGGGACTTCCTGAGCCATATCCGAGATCACMCTAAATCCCGGAGTGGGTTATTTTCTCTCCTTAGTTTGTTTAATTGCATTTTTAGACTCATCTAAAATTTAGGTATTCATGACATTCTCTGGCAGTGAGTCCAGCCAGTTTTAACAAGGCATTCTTGAGCATTTTTTGAGTTTTCTCGTGCTTGCTTTGGAGGATTTTCCTGGCGTAGCTGGTGGTGTCTGCTCTCCTGGCTGTTGCATGGGAAAATGCAAAACCTTTGGGACTGACAGCTATGCATTGGATTTCCTAAGGAGAGAAATTTATTCTAGCTGTGGGCAGGCAGTTGTATACTGCTGTCATGAGCATAGTGCTTCACAAACCATGTAAATATGTGGCTATTTTAACTATGGGTGCTGTGACTTTTACCTATGCAGACCCTTTTTGAATGCTTCTCTTGCCTCTAATTTAGTAATATCCTATGTGACTTGGCTGCATATTTTGTTCTCCTGCATAGAAAATGTGCCATTTAATGAGTTTATAATCTACTGCATTTTTATTTCAGCCTTGTTGCTTGCTTATTTTGATGTCACTTTAATTTAAGTAGAACAAGCAAGTTGTGTCTTGGAATACCAAATAATTATTCTAGAAGAGCTGTTTTGGTTAATTACGCGATGCAGCCAAGCCCCAATTTGCTTTACAAGATTCCTCTTGATTGACGAGGCTTCGAGCTGCCCTTAGAGCAGAGCTCCCTTGTTGAGCAAGGGAGGCGCATGAAGCAGCGTGGAGCATCCAGCAGTATTTCCTCATGTCAAGAAAAAATCAAACCCTGCTTTTATCGGCCCTTTTGCATCACAGAAAGTATAGAATTTATTTCCCGTGCTGGATCACAAGGGATCTTCTGATTTTAGGTGCTGGCTAGTTCCTTTTTCTCTCCGTGCTCTTGCTGTCAGTGTAAACATGCAAGTTTTATCGCTTGCTGCGGCACTGCAAAGATTTTGTTTTTGTGTATCATGCTGTGAACATCCAAGCCAAGTTGTTGACAGTCTTAATGTGTTTCACAGCAAATAAATTTCCTGCGGAACGGTGCGTTCCACCTTATCCTTTAGCTAATATATCAATTCTGCCTCAGGCAGAGGTGCTTAGCATCGTGTCTCCTGGTTGTTGCTTTTAATTTGAATTCTGTTATGAGCATTGAAGGAGTTGTCTTCATTACACTTGCTTTAGGTTCACAGTGGAAATGGTTACTGGGTGTTTAAAAATGGTACAAAATGCATAWAACTCCTGAAGCTCCGAGGAGCAACGTACAGTATTTTTTAACAAAATTGGACAACTTGTCCTATGGTAATTTTTCACCTCTAACAGCCTTTTGAGGCCTTGCGAGCAAGGAGGGAACCTGATTGAATTTAACTCTGTGAAAAAAATTAACATAGTGGCTGTGATGGGAGGTTCATCCCAGTGACCGTCCTGTCCTTGCTGGTGGCTCGGGATCCTCATCAGCTGCACTGGGAACTGGTGCCGCGGGTGGGAAGTGCAGAGCTTGTTCTCAGCAGACATCCTGAGCAGCCGGGGTGTCTGCAAGTGCAGGTGCCATTTAGTTTAGGCGATGCTTAAATATGCAATAGTTTCTTCTAGTTGGCAATGAGTCCCAGCTTTCTTYGGCAGTACTCGGCCTTAGTGGGTGATGTTGGTGGCAAATGCCTCCCGGAGGAGCGAGAATGCTTCACTGACTGCTTTTTAACCGTGCTACTGATATTTGCCTCTGCAAATAAGTCCTGTGTTCCCACCTGRAGCTGCTGTAACAGCACTGAGGCATGTGAGTTCAGTGCAGTGAGTTCTGTGTGATGCATTTCCAGCCATCTCATCTGCCCCTGTTTGGGGCTTTTCTTTTGCTAGTCTGACAAGCAGTGCGGTTACCAAAAAGTTCAGATTTGTATAAAAGGGGGCACTTTGCTCTCTGGTTGCAGCAAGATGCTTGTGAGATGCCTGCAGCCAGCAAGGGGGAGCGCGCCCAGCTGCCCTCCTTCCCTCTGGTTGTTTTTTTCACAAGATAAATCTTGGTTTATCCACTTGTAAGCTGAGTAGCGCCGTGCTCACCAGCGTTGTGCGGGCGTTGTGTGATGGAAAGGCTCTTGGAGACACCTCGGGTCACTGAGTTGCTTTGCAAGCGCTTGTAATAAGGGCGTCTAGCTAAATTAGCTGTCCTTGTTTCCACAGTAATTTCTCTGYAAAGACATGCCAGCATATTGGCATCTTCAGGATGCTTTGAGATAGGGTCACCTACAGAAAGAGTGTGTCTAAATTAACTCAGTAATTTTTCAATAAAACATAAAATAATGCGATGGATTTCTGTTTTACACTGGAGGAGAACCTCAGGGTCATCAAACTTCTGCGAGAACCATGAACAAATTGAATAAACTTAGGTGAATCATTAGCTGGTGTCTAGTGAGAAATGATAAATTTGCCTAATTGCTACTACTCTGGGGTTTCGGCTGGGTTTTATGGGATTTCTGGATAGAAGTGTTGGAAGAGGGATGGGAAGAGATGAGGCAAACGAACTGAAACAAAGCGAAAGCCAAAGGAAAAGCTAATCCCACTGCTGAGAAGCAACCTCAAACCTCATTTGCAGCCTCATTTGTCTGTCTTGGCTCAGTATGTCCAGTACAACACCTACAGTAATTAAATAGATGTTTGAAATGAGCTGTTGTTGGGTGGTGTAGGATTTTGTGTACCCCTTGTGTAGGATTTTCTTCGTCTTATCCATGGACAGTTGATGGTCTGCAAAGAACAGGCTGTTTATATGGCTTCTGCTCCTCATTTCTGATCCTAAAAATACATTCTGCTCCTCATTTCTGATCCTAAAAATACATCTATCTTCTTCTTCCTCCTTTGTGTAGTAACTGAGACTCCTGAGACTGACTGCACAGCTGTGAAGTGTAGGAATGATAAGATCCCTGAGATGAGGTGTGTGGCAGGGCATGGCCTGTGCTGTGGGAATATTTGGGAAGCACCAGCAGGATTCCAGCTGCTGAGAAGGGGTGTCTGTATCCCCAGGAGGCTGCTCAGCCCTGGACATGCTGCTCCTTGCAAACCAGCATCTGTTCCCCATGCATCTCGGTGCCTGTTTCCCACCCGTTGCTGTGTCTTAGTTAGGAACAAGCTGCCATTGCTTGTTTGGGAGCTTCTTTCTTGCTCTCCATGGTTGGGATGGATACAACTGGAAGGACTGTGCACATTTGCCTGTCCCTTTTTGCTTAAATGTTCAAGTATTTTAAGGAAAGAGCTTGTATTGTGGTAGCAAGGTACGTGTTCCAGCACGGCGTGCATGACATTGCAACTCATTTGGCTCTTACACTTGATGAGGGCTTGGTGCATGAAGAGGAACATGCAAGCAGAGGGTTTGAGCCCATCATCCATGTAAGGGAAAGTACTGATTAAAGCAGACATTGCTGTACAAATATGTGAGATATTTACGTGACCCTTTGAGTAGAGACTAAACATGGATCCTTCCTGCCATCCCTAAATAAAGTCCAAACTTTATTTCCATCTGTGCAGAGAGGAATAACTTGAGGGGGTGGCTTGCTGAAACAGCCTTGAACCTGCTGAGGTGACAGGAAACATGAAACTGTAAGGAGATGATAGGCTTTATTTAGGGAGACTGAGACAGCCAGAGCTAAAAGGGCTGCCTGTAAATATGCGACCCACCTCGCTGTGGGTATAGGTGTGATGAGTTTACCTGTAATGGGATTATTCAGTTCTCTGACATGCGTTTTTTTGGTGACCACGTGGAGCTTGACTGATACCTGGTGCAAAAACGGGGCTTTAGGCACCGAACAGCCCCTGGGTGATTGCACTGAATTACAGGAGTCTCTGAGCCTAAGGTCTGAGCCTGAGCCTAAGGTCTAAGCCCTTAGCAGGGCATCCTAGAAGTCCTTTGCAGAGAGGGTTAGAGATGCACTTGAGCTGGGATYGGTGACAAGCAATTCTGAGCCCTCGCTCGTGGCATTTGCACGAGTTACAGATGGTTGAATTTTTTGGCCTCTGCTTGGTGTCTAGTTCGCAATGAGTAGTTTCTGCTTTATCAGTAGGCAGCCAGTGCAGTGTCATTGCAGTGATTCACGCCCTCRCTATCAGTCTTTGTGCAATCTATCAGTCTGAAAACAGCCTTTCTGAAATGCCCGGGATGTTTTGCAATGAGAGAAAAATACKAGAAAATGGAGTGAGTTCTGTGGGTAATTAGGGGCTGGGGTCGGGGCCGTAGATGTGCTGAAATAGCCAGTGCTATAAATACCTTTGTAATGTTCAGGAAAGCAAATTAACATGGAAGAAGGGCCCAACTGTTTATCTGGCCCTGCCATAACCCCTAAATCTGTGCGAACAAATGTTTTTGAGCRGAATTAGCCCATTTGGCTATACAATCTGTACATTGTGTGCTTGCATGTGTTTGCAATAAATGTGAAATAAATGTGAAAAAGCTTCCTAGCACACTGCTGTGTGTGCAAATGCAACCCAGCTCTGCAAAGCACGTGCTCATGGATAGTGTCCATTGGTGGTCTTCAGACCAGTTCCTGAGAATACAACTCAACAGGTCAACCACATAACAGCATTCAAGGCTCTTGGTTTGGGCTTCAGAAGGAAAAAAATCCCTGGTGGACACTCAGCTACTCCCTTCTGGACCCCGTGTCCCTGTGGATATGTACTATCTACCTGCAAGTTGGGGGTGTTCCTGTTTCTGCCATGTCAAACCAGTGTGTTCCTTGTGTGTCAGGCAGATATGAAGCCTCTTGGTATTGGTTGCACATGGCTAAGCAGAAGCTAAGCTTAAAAAGAAAACCAGCGAAAAGGCTTAGTAGGTGCTTTTTTAACCCTGAAAGGTTAGGATTTTAGACTTTTTAGTCTTTCTTGCTGTTTTTGCAAGGCGTCTTTTCAGGTATTGTGGCTTGTAGGCAGCAAACTATTCCCCCAAAMTAAGGTTCTTCTGGGAAGACCATCTTGTACAATGCCAAGCTGCTCTTCCGTGTTTTATTTCTATGGGYGTGCAAAAATGCCTGAGATTCTTGGGGACTTCTTGTTTTCTGAGTCCTCCTCAGCCTGAAATGTGAGAAATGGGGTTTTGTTTTCCTGGCCTGCTTCCATCCTATCTGAAGATCAAATCCGAGATGACAAAGGTGCGCTTTCAAATTTCAGAAGCGTGTGAGCTTGGATTTAYGCCTAGTACAAGGCTAACAGGGTTGAGCACTTTCTAGCTAGGATTATCTTTCTCTGGTATGCAGGGTGACAGTTGACTCGCTTCACAGAAGAAGAAAGTAATTACATTTATTTTGCAGATACCAAAAATACTCAGCGGAGTGACCTGACCAGCTCATGATTTTCTGCTAGTGATTCACACGAGTCAGTCCCTTGGCTGAGGATGCTGGAGAATGACCTTTCCGTAAGAGAGAAAATCTCAATTATTTCAGCACACACTAAGCAAGCTGCCACCTTGAGCAGCTTGTGAGGGGTTGGCTGTGCTGAACCGAGCTCAGATACAGGCATGGAAATCCTAGACAAATCTTAGGTACATATAAACTTGCTGTTCTCTACTGCTCCAGGGCCTGCTAAGTGAAGAAACACTTATCTGTGTGGAAAAACTGTGAAAGATAAATGCCAAAATTGACAGATATACAGGGATTGTTGMATATTTGGGCTTTAATGTGTGCTCTTTTCCCAGGAAAGCGTCGATTCCAGGTAGAGCAAATGCATCTTGGCCCATAGTGTCTACAGTCCCAGCACTGGGGCAGGATCAGGCTCGTTAATGAGCAAGCCAGGAATCAGTGCTGGTTAAATCAAGTTTTGACAAGTTCTGAGGACTCTTAGTTAAACCATAACTAACAGCAATAGATTAAAAAAAAAATTATCAAGTAATTATTAGAGAACAATAACATTGTTAGGCTGCCTGGGCTATCCACCAAGGGCTGTCAATCAGGGCTGTTATGAAAAGCATGGCATTTAGGGACTGTCAATCATACCTGTTTGTAAGAGCCAGAGGACTTGAGGAATTGTTAAGCCTAAATTTACCCAAAGCAGAAATAACAAAAGCATCTGAGAGTTTCAGGCAGCCTTGAAGAGCAGTTCAGGGAGATCTTGCGTAAGTTCCTTTATTCATCTGAAAACGTCTTACGACACTGGGAGCTTGGGAAGGCTTATTTTCCAGTGAGCTGCCTTTATCTCACTGCTTTTAAAAGCTGCCTAAGCTTACCAAATCTGATAACAACAAAAAAGTAACTTTTATTAGGTTTCTTTGCTGTGAAGCAAAAAAGCTCGAGTTGGCATGCAAATCCCAGTGCTGACGCTAGAGCAGCTCGGCTTTTGGGGAATGTTTTGAACACTTCTGCGTATCCAAAACATTGCAGCAGAGACGGGCTGGAGGAGCTGAGATTTCTCTGATGACATTTTTCGGTAGCCTGGTCTCCTCAGAAACACATTTTGCGTTCCAAAAAAAGGGAATTTCCAGTGCTCTGTAACCGCTGTGCCCCTCCAGAGGCTTCCTGGATTTATTTGGAGGGAAAAGGAAGGGAAGGATTCCTTTCCCTGTTTTCTGGACGTTGTGTGGGTCTCTTACCTCAGTGTTTCAGTCAAACTCTTATTAAAAGCCTCTGACCTCGTGCTCCTCGTGCGTGAGTCACTGGAGCAGCCGAGGTGGTCCCAGCCTCGCAGAGGTCGGTGGCAGTGTGAGCTCAAGATTTACTCCATCGATGATGTCAGCACTGAGCTCAACTGGTGACCAGTGGTGGACTGATGTCAATCCCGGCCACTGAGGTCACTTACTTGCATCTTTTGCTTGGCCGCTCTTTCTAAGCATCCTCCGTGCAGGCTGGGCACCGTTTGCTCCAGATTTAGACATCCTGTTGCTCAGCATGTCCAATATTTGAAATGCTATTCGCAAATGACTTTGTTTCTGAATAAATCATGGGTTTTTCTTTCTCTGAAAGGCTACCATTGAGAGACCAGCGACATGCAGATTTATCTCAGAAGGTCTGAGCTTTTATCAGCTCTGGACACTGCAGGAACTGTAGGAGATGCRGAGCTCTGGCATCAAGCACTGCCAAGGCAAAGGAGTCCTCAAAGGATTTTTTCTTATCTGTGGGAGCTCTCCTTTGCCAGAGGCGATACCAGGAGCATGTTTGGATCAGGATGCCAGGAGCATCCAGTGTGTGGATGATTGGGACCGTTCTCAGGAAAAGGGCTGGTGCCCGGCATGGCACAGAAGCCACCGAGGCTCCTGAGATGAGTCCTGAGGCATCTGCTCCCTGGTTGCTGGAGCTGTTAGGTCCAGAGAGTACCATGGTATGTCTTTCTTTTAATTCTCTCCAAATAGCAGAATTACTACTGGGCAACTTTTTTGGTCCACAGCTGTTACTGAAGAGTCTAATTTTCTGCCAGAGATTCCAGAAAATGTAAAAATGTCAAAAATAGGTGAATTAAAATCCCACCAAGAAATAACCACGGGTCAGTTAAGTCATTTTGATATCTTGAAATCTTCAGTTACTGTGTAATTTTGCACAAAAATGCTTTGTGCTGCTGCTGTGTTAAATGCCATCATGAAAAAGTTATTTAAAATTTTAGGAAAACTGTCATTTTAAAAATATAAACATRATTTTTCTCCATATTTGTCCCCAGTACTCTTTTTTTGAGRAAAAAAAAATTTTGCAAGAAGAGTTTTGTCGCTCTTCCCAACCAGTGCCAATTTTCAATATTCCCTTTATTCCATCTTGCCGTCTGCAAGCAYGACAAGCACCATTGCTACGCAGCCAGGATTTGTCAGAGGTGTCGAGATAAAGCAGATTTCTCTTGAAGCAGATACAACACAGGCTTTATGGCACAAGAGCATCTGAGGAAATAAGCCACCTTTACCAGTCGTTAAGCAGATGAGCAGGACTGGGCCCTTTCACGCTTGTAGGGGTGGCAGCTGCTTTGCTGTCCCTTGCAGAAAGGGCTGGGGATCCATAGGCAAGTGGAGGGAGTGCTTTGGAGCACCAAGGAAGCACCTGATCATATATAGATGTGTTTACATGTACAGAAGAGTGTGTATAGATATATATTCCCATATCCTGACACTATGCATATATATTATTACTTTCTAGTTTTAGCTGGATGATGGGATGAAATCTTGGAAGGACTTATGGACTGGGAAGATATCTTCGTTTTCAATGACGAACCAGTCTGGTAGGGCCCAGGAGGGTCTGGTTTGGGCTGTTTTAAGCCCCTAAGCAGCGCAGAGCTTCCCATTATGGGGTCGATCTCACAAGTGTCACCAAAGGTCCCCAAGGTAAGAGATGCTCCTGGCACAGAGGAGTCCCCGAGGGCTTGTGGCCTTCACTGGGTTAATCTAAGTGAGGAATATTGAAGCAATGGGCAAGGGAAGGAAGACGTTTTAGTGCTCAGCTGCTGCGAGTGAAAAATCAGCACGCCGGGCCCGTCTGAGGACGCGTGGCTTTGTTTTGATAACTCTGCGTGAAGCACATCAGAGCAACCGTGTTCGCGCTGCCGCTCTTGAGAAAGAGATCTCCTCAATAACACTTCTCCAGGCAGGGAAAGAGGCGGAAATATGTTGCTGAAAGATCTTCCATTTCCTTGATCATAGCTCTGCCTGTGTGGTATGTGTGGGCCTTTTGTTTTATTGAGAGCCTGTCTTCGATTTTCAGAACAATATTGGGAAAAATATATAGGGAAAATATACAATCAGCTGCTTGTGTTTGGGGAAGATGTGATCAGACAGAGCAGACTGTTGGGTTAATACAGTGTAGTTTTGTCTGCTTCTTTTGTCAACTTCTCAATATTAATGCAGCAAACTTTTCTAAAAAGGAAGTCAGGATTTTTTTTTTTGTGTAGGTTTTTGTTTTGTCTCTTTGTAACTTTTGCCTTTTGTTTGAGTTTCTGTTGTGATGCTGGCCAAGGGAACTCATTTGCTGTCTTTTAGGGCAATGTTGCACAGMTAAGGAAACATGTTCAGCTAATCACCAAAGCAGCGTCTTCAGGAAAAGAATTGGGGGTGTCCAAACCCCTCTGTTCTAGCAGGCTTGCAGGGCAAGCTACGTGATTCCTGAGTTTCTTTGCACAGATTGTGGCTCTTTGGCTCATGTGACATTTCTGGGACGCTCAGCAGAGGAACAAGCACGGGCTCCCATGCAATAGCACCGTTCTCGTGCTCCGTGTCCCCTCCTGCAGCCCCCCAGGACCATGCAGCGCCYGGGATGCACCAAAGCTCGGAGCAGCGCCCTGGGGTCCTGCAAGCTTAAAATCTCTCTCGCAGCAATACGGGATCTTCCTTGGGGAATGCTGCAAGCCACATTATGTTGAAAGTGTTGAAAGGCCRATAGGAAACATAAAACCTGATTAATGAAATTTCAGCAGTTCGGRATATGGGGCTTTTGGAGAGTCTCTTGTTGATGTTTTTGTGTGCTGAGTTACTYGTCTTGACAGCCCATTAAAATCGTGAGTCAAGCGCCTAAAATCAGAAAATCCAGAAGTTACCGTGCCCTGCTCATATTTGTTTGCTTTCTGTCTTTTAAGGCTCCACGAGATGTATTTTCATCCTTTCCCTGCAGTGGCAAAGGCTGGCAACAAACTGCCTGAAAAGGCTGGGATTTAAAAACCCAAGACACAAGATACTAAAGGATTTGAGAGGAAAAATTGTGACAGCTGGCAGTGCTAGGCTAGCCTCGTATTTCCCTTAGTAATAGGAAAACAGGAGCCTGAGTAACTCACCCTGCTATTACCTCTTACACCTGAACTTGGCCAGTGTGATGCGCTTGCCATGACCCTGAGTACTTGATGTTTCTCWTTGCTATTTGGACTGGTTTGGGGCCCTAAAGCTGTGAACTGAGACGTGGGTTTGCTCCATCTTTGCTCTTTTTTACTCTAACCTTCCTTGAGGGTCAGATGCATCTGAGAAAAAAAAATGATGCCGGTTTAATTAAAAAATTAGGTGATGAACTTTTAGCTCGTCTGCATGTGGGCGTCTGTTATTGCCTGCTAATTATTGGAGCTAACATAATTGTTTCRTTTTTAAAGTGCTGCCGTTTATGGAAACATATGTTTATGTGGTCAAAAGCTACTGATGAAAAGTTGCTTCAACCGTTAGTTACGTGACCATGGCAGTTGTAGAGAAAATATCTGGAGTGATTCTGCCATCCCCAAGCTCACGAGCTGGTTGCATCGCTGTTACACAGATAAACCAAGCACCAAATCCTCTAAGTTTTTCATTGCAATTCTGCAAGCAGATGGGAGGAGACCTACTTTGAGCTGGGATATCCCAAAAACACGGCCAAATAATTAGGCATGGGGCAGCTTTACCCACATTATTTCATAATTAACAGACCCACAGCCCGATGAGATGTCCATCCATCTTTCCAAACCTTGGCTTTCCAAACCTTGGCTAGTCCCTCTCCCGTGTCCCGTTGTTCCTGATGGAGTGTTTCCCTCTGCAAAGCGCCTACTGTATCTGGAGCCTGGGCTCAGCTCAAGATGTTGCTTTTCCAGCTGTGATTTACCCAAGGGAAAAATGTATTTTCCCCCTGCTTGACAGCTGATGGTTTGTTACTTCCGTGGCTTTGAGCTGTTCGCGTGGATATTACCTGGCTGACAAAATGAAAGCAATTTAGTAATCATTTTTGGAAGAAAATTGACTCCGAGTTCAGCTGCCTGTTTGCAGCCATTGAGATGCAGACGCTGCCCGAGTCGCGAGCAAATTGTTTTGATGGTTTCATTATTTTTCTGTCGTCGAATTTATCAGGAGCAGTTCTGCCCATCTCGCTGCACACCTCGGCCTGCAGGAATTGGCCTCCCCGGAGCAAGTGCAAGTGCCGGGACGGCTCCATCCCTGATTTTCAGCCTTACACTTGCTGTCCGAAGTGCAGCGTCAGTGGGAGCCCAGCTGGAGAAACTCGGCTGATGCACCCGCCAATTTCTGCCTAAATTTGAAGTAAGTGTAGGAGAGGGAGGGGAAAAAATAAAAAGAACCTTTAGCCAAGGAGATGACTGCTTTGAATGATGTTGGGATACTGGTTTATAGAAGACAAGAATAGTTCTAAGCAAGAATTTTTCTTCACAGTCTTTCATTGAGACCTGAGGATGTCTTTACTGTGCAGATACAGCCTTCACGTTTCTTAGCCTTTATGATGACGTTCTTACAGGGAATTTTTTTTCTCTTTTTTATTTATTTAATTTTTTTTTAGTACTTTTCCCCCCTCCTAATTTGTTCAATGCAACCAAGGGTTTGCTGGCACCGTGCACCCGGGCAGCTTAGTCCTGCTTTCCTCGCAGCTTCGCTCCATTTGCACTTGCCCCATAGATGCCCTAGAGCCCAGAAGGTCCCACTCCCTGTTCCTCCGTGTACATCCATAAATAACTAGATTAGCAAAAGCAACATGAACTTTTTGATGCCCCCTTTGCACTTAGGGTTGTACGTGGAGGTTGGTGGTGAGAGCTGAAGCATTTCCCGCTGTGTTTCAGCTCCTTCCCTTTCATCCTCCTGACTCATTTCCTGATGTCACCCACACCGTGGGCTGTGTCACACCCTTTGCTCCCACGGCAATGACTCCTGCATGTGGCGTTCGACGGTGACTTCTCTAACGCGGGAGCTGTTGGTGCCCGTCCGCCTGTTCCCACACCGTCCGTGAGCCTTTTCCTCCTGGTTCCAGGCACTTCACACACCCTGACTCATTCGCCAGTGATGTCTATTAAACTGTCAAACGCTTAAAAGAAATTAAATGACTTCTCCGAACGCGGCGCCTGCTCCTAATCTCATTGAGGGTGTTTTAATGCAATTGGCCTCTTTTCTAAGTGCAGATGAAGAGCGGCCAGGAAAAAGTCTATCTGGCAAGGGAGGAGATTGGGGCCACCTTGTTTAATTGAAAATATTTGTGCTGTGTTGTTGTGTCGTATTGAAATCTCCCCATGTTGGGTACCGGTGGCAGCTTGGGACTCTGCACATTGAAGCAGAGACTAGTGGCAACCAGTGCSCAGGTGCCTCCTGCAGCAGTAGAACCGGAGCTGGATGGGAGCTGACGGAGCCGGGATTGGATGTGGAGGAACGAACGACAAAGAGGGGGTGACATTGGTACACGGAGAGCCAAGGAATCAATTAGATGCTCGAAGCCATTTAGATGATGGATGTAGCTGGAGAAGAAAATGTTCTTCAGTGCAAGCACAGCCCTTGGAGGAAGGCGGCGAATACTTGGAATTCAGAAGCTGTCGTAGGTGGCTTTGCCTAGATGTGTCAAACCCGACCACGTAAGGCCAGCCTGCTTTCCTGCAAGCAGGAGTCATGACTGTGATGCCACCATAGAGCAACTGACCCCAAGGAATGCACTATGGCCATGGGGGTGGCGATGACCAGTCCCACTTTACTGTACACACCATGTATTTTGCTTTAATACACACCCAGTTTTGCTAGATTTGCAGGTGGAGCCTTTTCATAAAGAAAAGGCTAAAAAAAGTCTTTCCTTTCTTCCCCTATAGATTGAAGAGCTCTTTCTTGGCCCATCCTCAGAGCTGGCAGGATCTGTGCTGGTGCTTCTCTGCTTGGTTGTATCTGGGAGGCTCATTGACCTCCTGGGTTTATACAGCTTACACAACTTGAATTCTCAAAGGAAATAGGGTTATAATCACCWGAAGGATGTGACTCCGCAGAGCAAAGCTTGCTAACCTCAACCAGCAACTTGCTTCAGGAATGGATGTCTCCATTCTTCGGAGTTTACCTGATGCTTTCCCTGGTGACACCAGATCACCAAGCAGTTTACAGAAGGCCCTGTAACTGGAGTCGGCTGCGTTTTCTTTTCTTCTTGCCTGGAAAGTGGTGGATGAAGAATAAACAAACAAAATCCCCAGGCACCAAGTCAAACCATCCCCGTGCACATCTGGGAAACTCATGTTGTGTTTTATAGAGTTTTTCTTCTCTCTCCCTGTCTCTCATTATTTTCCTTTTCAGTTCATGCTGAAACTTTTCCCAAGTATTTAGTTCCAATGAAAASGTCTATAACTGAGATACTGCCTCTCTAGCTGCTGGCATCACCTCGACCAATTTTTTCCAGCTATTTCTGCCCAATGCTGCTTTTGCCTTTCTTTTCTATGCCTGTTGTTGAGAAGTTTCTTTTCTACCTGCTCTTGCTTCTTTATGGTTTTCCTCAGTACAGGCCTCCCAAAATATTCAGCTTTGATATATTTAGATCAGAGAAGTGTTGACTTCTTGATTTTTTACTGTCAGTCTTCCCCTCTCAGGTCCTTATGGATTAGTTGCTCGGAACAGAATTGATTCACTGAAAAAAAGAGAGAAAAGGGATATTTTTTCAGTGTTATTTGTTGTTGCTTTTCAAGTTTAACGAATACATCACCTTTTATCAATCTTCTGGCTGTACCCAGGATCCGACATATGTCCCACATGTTAAATATGCATATAAAGGAAAGAAGCTGCAGCCAAAGCCCAACGCTGAATGCTCAGGGCTCAGGTCTTTGGGATGATGAGGGTTGCAGAATGACACATCTGAGGCAGCTGCTGCTTTTTGTAGCAGTAGCCTGAAGACCTGTCCTTAGACATCCTYGGTGCTGGAGCAAGCCCCTAGTGCTAGGGAAAGGTAGAAGGATGCGGCGATGCTCGTGGGGCACAAATTTTGCAATAAAAAGCTTGTGTCTCCCAGGAAGAGAGTCTCAGGCAGAGCTTGCTGCTATAGCAGCTCTTTGGTGAGAGGCTGCATGTGGCACAGAGCTGGTTTCGAATCGCACATCTGTGTTATCCCTAGAGCAGGCACCTTTGGCTGTTTTGGCTGTAGATTTTGCATAAGCTTTCTTGCATTAGCTGTTGTTACGTATGAAATGTAAATAAACAACTTGCTTATAATTCAGTAGTCCTGCAGCATGAATGTCTTYTCTGAGATTGTATAGATCTGTGAAAACACATATTTAATTGTGTTGTGGTAGTAAAAGCCCCGAGCAGTTTTCTGTTTCACCAGAGAGGCTGTTTGTTCTGCTTTGCCTCTCCTTTTGCTTTGCTTTTGCCTGGCWTCTCTGAGCCCGGGATCTTTTGAAGAAGCCGGAGTGGTGCTRCGTGCTGGAGGAGGTGCTCAGTGGTAAGTGTTTGTATGGGCAGAAGAATGCTGTTAAACATTTTATGCTTTAAATACTTCTCCCCATTTTAAATTAGGGATTTTTGATCCACTAAGTTCATGAACTTAGTGGGAAAATGAATTTTAAGGGAGATCTCGGCTGCTTAAAGCCCTGCAGCGAGCAATGGTGTGGGGTGACCTACCTGGCCATGCACTGGTACCTTAGGCTCAGCTTTCTGAGTCCCTTGACCTGAGGCTAAAGACACCGGGAGGCTCTCCCTGGCTCATGTGCATTGGGGTTGGAGCCTCCGGTCGTTGCTTAATAAATCCTGGCCTCTTCATTGGAAAAACAATGTTTCATAATAGGCGCAACTTCAGCAAATACAAAGGACTGGAGTGAAAAGAAAACTACAAACACAAACTTCAAACAGATTTCTTGCTTGATTAAGAAATTGGCTCTATTAAGAAATAGATGAATCACAGCCGCCCTTCTAAAAATGAGCCCATATGTTTTATGTAATGGTGCGTGTATGTACAGAACGTGACTCGTGATCTGACTCTGAGGACTCGTGGCCTTTCCTTCCAGCCTGACGGCTGCTCCCCATTACTCTTGCAAAGTACACACAGCAGTTTCAGGCTGTCTGGTTCATTTTTATTGAATGGGAGCTTTCCTGAAAATAAACTGTGTTGTTGGCCTTCACTATATGCATGTCCTTCTTTAGGTGCGTGTTAGCACAGGTGCATGCACACAGGTACAGATGCCATGTATATGGTTATCTGTAACCTGTATGTGCAGGTATATTACCACAAACGGGTTACATGCTGCTGCAAAAACTGAGACTTAGGTGTCTGTATAGATTTTAATGAATTTAGGGCTATATCAGCTATTTATATGGCCTACAGAAGGCCAGAYAAAGACTTGCTTTACGTTTGGGGGCAAACATTGCAAGTTCTTATTTCCAGACACTAATGTTGTATTTAAAGAGCTGCTGTATGAAGCTTTTTAAGAGAGGAGAGAAAAGCGTTTTGTTATGGAAGTTTATTAGTTGTTAACAGCACTYAGTACAGCAGCCACGGAAAGCAGAGGGCGAAAAAAGCTACCACAGAAGTTTTTCCAGCAATGTTACATATGACGTTGAAGGAAGGGACTGAGAAAGTGTTATTGCAGTAATGGGAGAAGTGGGGTCTTTGCAGCCATAAGAGCTGCCTTGGGCTTCTGCAGGCTGCTCAGAATTTAAGATTAAATCCATGTGCAGAGGCATGCAAGTATCCTGTGCAATAAGAGCAGGAAAATATACCAACCAAGGAGATGGAGAGATGTTCTTTACAATGGCAAATGTCAGTCCCTGGAGACACAGTAATGTAAAAATTATATAGTAAGTATACGCATATTATATATCTGCATGTAGAGAGCATATATTTCTACAGTGTAATCATCTCAAGAAGGTAGGACAGGATGGGATGAGGCTGAGTTCTGTCCTCTGGCAGAATTTCTGCATGCGTCTCAGCTGAGGCAGCAAATTTGTCATSGTGGGGAGTAGCCGAGTAGCTGCATCTTCCAGAGAAGGTCCTAGGTGCTCTTCTACCACGGGAAAATAAAAATGCGCACCCAAATCTTCCTGCCAAAAGATAGATTAAGATGTCTTCTGTGTGCTTGTATTGCCTTGACGTGCATTGAAAGGAAATGAATGCCTCCCTGGCTCAGCGAGACGGAGAAATAAATACKATTTGGTTTTGGACTGAATGGTAGCAATTCGTTATTATGATCCTAAGATATATAGCTACGTAAGCTAGTGCCTGAGAAAATCTGTTTTGCTCGTGTTGTGAGGGRAAAAAAAAGTGTTCTTGTTTAGTTTGCATGTAATTAAATACTTATTTTCCATGTTGCCTGGAGCTGGCCCTTGGACAGGAGACTTTGGTTAGTGAGTTCTTGCTGCAGAGAGTCTCTCTTTGTTCCTCTTTGAATCAGCTTTCTTGAAAATATAAGGCTCAAGAATAACTGTCTTGTGCCAATAGCATTAATTCCTCTTTATCTTTACAAGAAATCTTTTGCTGGATGTGTGTCTTGGATTGTATCCATCCTTTTCATAGGAGTATTGCAGTGATTTGCGGTTCAGGCACCTAAGTAATTCTCTTYATTTGTTTCCTACTGTTAAACTCCCAGCGTATAGTCACCCTCTTAGTTATTTACAGATGGCAGGATCATATTCTGGGTTATTTTATTGGTTGAGTCCGCAAAGCCAACTCACTYCTCCTATGTGATACTCCAGTCTTTCGCAGTGAGGGTGATGCATCCTGCGCTTGAATCATCCGTAACGTGAATTCCCAAGGGAAATGTTTTGTTGTAGGATTATAATCACCAGAAGGATGTGACTCTGCAGATCAGAGCTTGCTAACCTCAACCAACAACTTGCTTCAAGCCTGGGGCTGGGATTTTGAGCCCGACTTGATTTCACCCTGATGCCGCCCGTTCTGTGATGGCTTCGTAGCTGCTGGGTTTGTCTCCATTCTTTAGAGTTTATCTAATACCTTCCCTGGTGACACCAAATCAAGTAGTTTAATGAAGGCCCTGTAAAAATGAGGTCGGCTGCATTTTCTTTTCTTCTTGCCTGGAAAATGGTGTATGAAAAATAAACAAACAAAATCCCCAGGCACGAGGGTCAGACTGTCCCCGTGTGCATCTGGGAAACTCATGTTGTGTTTTGTAGAGCTTTTCCTCCATCCTCCTGTCTCTCATTGTCTTCCTTTTCAATGAAAAAAGGAATTCCTTTCAGTTTGTTCTGAAACTTTCCCCTAGTATTTAGTTCTAATGAGAAGGTCTATAACTGAGATACTGCCTCTCTAGCTACTGGCATCACCTCGACCAATTTTTTTCCAGCTATTTCTGCCCAATGCTGCTTTTGCCTTTCTTTTCTATGCCGGTTGTTGAGAAGTTTCTTTTCTACCTGCTCTTGCTTCTTTATGGTTTTCCTCAGTACAGGTCTCCCAAAATATTCAGCTTTGATAKATTTAGATCAGAGAAGTGTTAACTTCTTATTTTTTGTTGTCACCGATTCCCTTTCCAGTCCATACTGATTCTTGCTTTTATGTAATTAAATGGTTATTTTCTGTACTAGAATTTTTAAAAAATAGTGTTGAAAAGCTGTATTTAAGGAGGTTTCCCTAAGGTTTAAGTGTTCCTTGTGCTGGTTGATATACAGTCTTTACTGTGAAAACTTAGAGAATTACATCATGAAACTTAGAAGAGAATTTCAGATATTTCCTAGGAAATAATGTGCCTAAACAAGGTACTGGTCATGTCGTCCTCAACTGAGGAATGACTCTGGGGGCTGGAAAAAACCTGCTTTAAATTAGGCACAAGTACTTCTCTGGACTGCATCTTCAGTAAATTTTGAACCAGATATTTGCAGAGTAATAATTAGGTTTTGATTTTCTTTCCCACTGGAATCATTGTGTTAATGTGCATCAGTTTATCTGTAGTCCATAGTTTTCCTTTCAAAAGACAGGGCAATTTCCTAAGATTAAAATAAAGAGCGATAAGGGGAGAAATCCTGTGTTCAAAATACATATTTGAGTGGTAAATTCACTCCAGGGTTTACATCCAGGGCCAGGAGCTCAAAAGCACCTGTGGGACTTGCTGATATCTGAGTTTCCACTTCTGGATGTTATGGCTTGGGGAATGAGGTCAATAGAGTGAAGGATGCTGAAGACGCCACATGCTCCCTGTGCCTGTTTCAGAAGTTCCAATGTCTGGCAATCCTTGTTGTGTTTTTTCYCCCATTTTGATCTATTTTCCCCATATATTTTATATATATAATTTCCCAATATTTGTCATTGTGACAGATATCTCCTGTCCTTTTGCTGTGCAGCTCTTACCATGCTCTCTGTGGGCACCAGTGGTTGCACCTCCCTTGATCTCCTTTCTGCTGGGCTGGACCAAGCCCAACGCATTCAGCCTTTCCATTTGCAGCTCCGTTACTTGGTGGAAACCACTTAGCCCCTGTGAGGGTATCCGGAAAGAGAGATTTTGACACAACCATCTGTTCCAAAGAAAAATTAGAACGAATGTGGCACCGCTTTAAAAAGTAAAGAAATGGAGACATGAATAGCAGGGTACATAAAATAAAAGGTGAAAAAAGAAATTGCAAAACTGCCTTCTTGAGCCTAAATGGTGTGTCCTATTATAACATTTTAAATTATTTGCCATTTTTTGGAGCTATGTTACCTGAAATCTCTATTACCTGAATATGGAAATCTATGTTACCTGAAATCTATGTTAGCTGAATATTGGGCTTATGGTTTTGTGCTATCTGCAATGGTTTTCACGTCAAAAATCACAGTATGTGCAACTCACTTCAGGTTTATTTTTAAAATAAATATTAGACTTTGGGGAGGTCTAGCTTCAACAGCCAAGGCTGGAGGAACACTTCGGGTTTAAAAATACGTTCGCTCTTTAACAGTGTCTAGACTTTCATCGGCTTCCCAGTGAAACGTGAAGGAGGGTTAGAGAATTAAGAGTCGCTGATAGTTTTGAAGAAAAATCTCTTTTACTCTCATATGGCTGCATGCCTTTGCCAAAGCCTTGGACAGTTCTTGCTCCTCTTGTAGGAAGTCCTRTTGAAAGTCCTTCCTTTTCAGCATTGAGTTCTTCTGTTTTGTCCATCCAACTTACCATGAATTAATGTATTATTCTGTCCTCCAAGTAGGTGTGAGGTTGCTGCTGCTTTTTCTGGGCTAAATCGGTAGTCCTCGTTTAGCAAAGCATTGATAGTCCTTGCTTCTCTTCAGGGGACATCCCCGTCTCCATGAGCTTGCTAAAGGTAAAACAGCTGAAGACAAATGCCTCTTATTCAAAGGAAAAAGATCCTGGGGTTTGTTCCAGGAAAGTTTAAGCACTTTTTGTTGCTTGGGTTTTGTTTTTCCYTCCAGCAGAAGTGGTAGACGTGTCTGAACCCCTCTGGTGCCCTGCGGGTATGGACCTCCGATGGCGCTGAGCTCCTTCCCTTCTGACTCTACCTCCTGCAAGCATCAACGTGCCCAACTCTCCCATTCAATAATTCACATTTTTTCAACAAAAAAAAAAAAAAAAAGAATGTTTTTCTAGCTTTGTTTTGTCCTCAACCAGGCTTTAAAGAAAAACAAAGCACCCAAATAATCCTTTGCTCACCCCTATCAGGAGCAAGGGCAGTGCCGACTAGAATTTGTGGCTTTGTGGACTGTCTAAATGACTGGTTTAAGGACCGTCAGGAGAAGATTGAGCTGGAAATGATGATTGACCACAAAATCCACCGTATGTGCTGGCAAGTTGGCTGCTGGAAAGAATCTGTGATCGGCACAGGTTTTAATTTAAAATTATGGAGATATTTCTTAAATATATGCATGTCATGATTAATATGCGAATTATTTTTCTGGTACAGTGACATGCTTAGAAGGCTGTAGCTGAAGGAATTAGTCATAAATGTTTAGCTGGTGGAGACTGAGGGATGCAGCGAAGTTTAGTGTTTAAATGAAGGCAGTTTAATGACTTCCAACTCAGAATCTGTGCAAAAATCTAATAAAAAAAGTAGTGTTAGCAGAGCGGCGGAACAGCTAATTCTGAAGGTGGGACCCAGTCTCAGTGCTGCTGTGATGAGGTTCCCACATGCCATTAGTCAAAGCGAACAGAAGTGGAATGTCTCCTGTATTGATTTAATGTTGCTGAGAGGGATTTTTACCATTACGACCCTTGGTAAAACCTGCTCTGTATTTGCAAGCCCTTGTTAGCCTGATGGAGGAATCCATCCGAGGTTGTTAGAGAGCCTGGTGCTCCCCTGGGATGGAGAGCATCAACTCTGCGGCAAGGAGAACTCGAATTAAAGAAGGTGGAAAGAGAAGATCCGTGAGACTGTGCCTAGAAAAGTGCTTTTTGATGCATTTTTGGACTTCAGTTTTGCCAGTCCTGGGTTGGCACAAAACTAGTTGTGGCTCTCCTTGAGTCACTGGGATAATAGGCAGGTGAACAGGCCAAATTTTACAAGAAATCATAATTCATTCCCTTACTAGCAAAGATGCTCATTGGAGGCTGGGGTTCATTTTTGCCCTTACAGTCCTAATACCAATGATAATTTAATTTTGGAATATCATAGCCTAAATTTTGTGTTGCTATAATTACATGTTCAGCTTTAACTAGTGACGGGAGTGGGTGAGAAAGGAATATTGAGAAAACCATTAGGTTTTAGAAAATATACGTTTATTTCTGCCATAGTGCATACAGTTTTACAAAATTTACTTTGTGTAGAAAGTGTTTTGCTGAAGGACTCAGTTTGCTTGAGAAGCTGATCGTTTGAAGCAGGAAAATGAGCTCTGGAGTCTGTCTTGGGCCTTRCTGGTAAAAGGATTTTTCTGCTGAGGTTAATTTAGTTCAAGGCAGATTTTTTGGTAACACTTATAATTCTGGCAGCCAATATTTTGCAGTGCTTTAGTAGCCAAATAACCTACAGTTTACAGTTTTTAAAACTGAAACTGAGGCGTAAACGTTCTGCCAAATGAAATTTAACTCTATGCTACCTATTATTTCAAATTGCTATTTTGAGGTAGCGTCATCCATGGAAGAAAATATTACTGCTCTTACGTTTGCAAAATACAAGCTAGAAAGCAACCTTTCAGGCCACTTCAAACATCATCCCTAAATAGTTTCATTTGCAAATTTAAAGCAAAATTTCAATTCCGCAAAAATATTGTAGAAATATTTTAAAACTTTTGGGTGAGACTTTTTAAAATTCTTATTATTTTTTATCTTGAGCATTCGAGTGGGATAAATAATTGGCCCAGTGACTGTTTCCCAATTCATCTGCAGCTGCAAAATTATTTTCTGTGCACATAGTGTAAAACTTCCTAAATATGAGGTTTAGAGATCCTTTGGGAGTAATTAACTATAATGTAGAAGCAAATCTGGGTTCATTGTACACAGTGCTCATTTAAGAAATGTTTTTCTGCACAAAGCCCATTAGCAAGTTTCCAAAACCTCCATGAATGTTAAACATTTTATTATCGGACCTATTTTACATAAAATTGAATGTAATTCCATAAATTACATTTAGCTTTTGATCCCTGAACAGCAAATTGCTGAGTCACATGTCTGCTTAAAAATGTATCCCAGTGCTAAAATCTTGCTTTAAATATACACGTATATATTTGTATACGTGTGTGTAGATAGTGGTGATATAACAACTTTATTTCTATACAGAAAATTGAGAAGGATTTGCGTGAAACAAATTGCCTACTATTTTATTCCGCTTGTTGGTCTTGTTCCATGCACCATGTATTTTGTTGTGATACTTGTGGTTATCTTAAGTGCTTTCCTTTTTTTGTACTTTAATTCCTGCATCCTGCAGAGTTTTCCCTTTTCCTAGGACACTGGTTCTGATCTGGTGRAAAGGGCTGGAAAACTTCTGGTTTTATGTGTTCATCTACAGCAATGGCAATCAGAAATAGCCCTGAAGAAGCACAAATCCTGCAAGCTGCTTGGAGGGAACGTGGGCTGCAGCCCACGCGTGGGACCCAGCAGCTGGTCCTGGTGCTCCCGGGACGGAGGTGGTGGGATGGGAAAGAGTGGAGAAGGGYAGGAGCTCAGCTCCTTCCATGCTCCTCTTTTCTCTTCCACACTTTCCCATCGCATTTTTAGCGRGGTTGACAGCAACACATCGAATCAACCCCCTAGCACATAGTGGATTTTATATCCCAGGCATTTCCCACTGTAAAACCCAACTCTCTTACAGGGAGAGAATTAAACATTAATATCAGAGAGTCTTTTAGGGCTTCATCTCCAAGCATGGGAAATTCAGCCCAGCCCTGCCATCCACGGGGATGGTTTCTGCTAGCTGCTTTGGCTGGAATTTCACACAGTTACTATTTTACATGGAGCTGGAGTATCTGTGAAGTGGCTATCAATTGAGACGTATTTAGCTCGTATTTAGCTCTCCAGACTTGCTTTTGCAGGTTGCACAAAACATTTAATTAGGGATAATCAGCTTTTAGCCAGCCAGAGCACACTGGTGCGATTCTCCCTGTTCTCCCTGCTCGTAACTGTAGGCATCGTCTGCGCCCATAAGATAAATCCATCGCAGTCAGGAGAAGGTCCTAATCAGCAGGAAGGGGGAAACTAAGGAGGCTGCTTGCATGGGGATGAGGAGTGTCTGGGGTATGCTGTGATTGCAGTGAAAAATACACTTTTTGCTTTCCTTTTCAGGATGTTGGACCTGGAAAGCCGCCGGAGGTTGCAGCGTGTCCTTCTCCTCGACGTTGCTGCTCGGCGCTCTCCTTCCACGGAGCGAGAGGGAACTAGGCGAGCTCTGCGCTGACTTTGGGAAGGTTTGGTCCACGATGGGAGGTCTAAAGATTTCCTGGCTCTGGTTTTGTGAAGCTGGGCATCTGCCTTGGACCTGCCCTTTGGCAAAGGGGTCATCGCTGAGGCACGGTTAAGAGCTGGGAGAACTGGTCCCAGACCATGAGCGCTCTAAGTGGCGCTGGAATATTGGTCAGCTTAACGACAGTGTCCGTTACGCTGGATTTTAGCTTGCATGGTGGTCTCATGGCTTGGTCCTTAAGCAGCAATTTGACTCTGAATCAGAGTTTGCCAACGTCTGATCCTCTTAACGCCTCCGACAAGGGGGATGTCTCTCGGATGTCAGTGAGGGAGAAGAACTGGCCAGCCCTCTTGATCCTGGTTATCATCCTGCTCACCATCGGGGGCAACATACTGGTAATTATGGCCGTGTCCTTGGAGAAGAAGTTGCAGAACGCCACAAACTTCTTCCTGATGTCTTTGGCGGTGGCAGACATGCTGGTGGGTATCCTGGTCATGCCCGTGTCCCTCATTGCAGTCCTGTACGGTAAGTGGCTTCTCTGCTTATCCCGCTGTGCACCCCGGGAGCTCCTCTCCATGCCATGAATAACCTGCAGATGTGTCTGGTGATGGTCTTAGTACTGAGACCACCCTGGGAACCCACAGCAGGGAGTTAGCTGGGTTGAATGGGCCCCAAACGAGCTGGGATGGAGAAGCTGAGGGAGAAGTTGAGCAGCGTGCTTGCAAGTGGGCCCCTCTCCAAGGTTGGATCAGCCCTATAAACTCCCATCCATATCAGCTTAATCCAGAAGGGAGGTTGTGCTGGTAGGCTGTGTGCTCAAATGAAAATCATGGGCCTTCTTATTGCCTAGGCTCACCTAATGTCTTTAAGTCATGTCAGCTCTCTGTGCCTCAGTTTCCCTATGTCAAAACCAAGAAGGATGCGCCCATTTCCCAGCCCTTGGGGCTTCATGTGTTTGGGATGAGGGTTCCTCCCTGCGACCCTGTCCCACTGGCTCTCACCCATCTGTGGGTGACGTGCAGCATGCTTCACTCATGGTGACAAGTTCATAGAGCCCCCGATAAGGGCCCTGGGCAGAGCTGCTGTTAGTGCTTCAGAGGAGAGCAGCGTCGCACACATCTCCTTCGTGTCTCTGGTTTCTCAGAGAAATCTTCTTGGTGCTTGGACCCAACATCCGYGGTCTGGCATCCATGTCCCCTCCGCCAGGTCTTTGCACGTGACACCATGGGCACGCTTCATGTGAAACCTYGAGTCATTTCAAGCCTCTTTTCCGGCTTCTTTTTGAAAAGCATTTTCATATCAATATTTCWTGGGGGCCAAATAATGCTGTTTACTTACAGATTTGATTAGGAATTGGTTTGCTGTCTTAGAAGGTAAAAAGTATGGGTATTTATGCGACTTCTTCACTTGCCTAAAAGATTAACTTGGACAGCGAGTGTACATAATTCCAGAGCTTATATAAGCTGCCTACAGTGAGCTAAATCAATATGTGATTTAGATACATGAGTAGCTGTCGAGATCCTATGCATAAAGTGTTTTATTTCGGGTTGTCAGAATAGTTTAATCTCTAAATATTCTGCATATTACGACACGGGTATTTTACTTTCAGCATTTCACTGTGATTTTCGGGCGCTCGAAAGGGAGCAAATAAATCCTGAATGATTTGATTGACCTGCGCTTGCATAAATTCTGGGTTAAAGAGGTGAATTTATGGAAGTGATGTTCCTTCATACATCTTTTCTGAATCTTTTGCATTAATGGAAATGGATTTTCTCTTGTGCCTGCAAAACTATCACTTAAAGCCGTGTAAAGGTGTAAAGTGTGTTGCGTATTTAAGAGGCARGTAAATATCATTGATCTGAAGAGGAATTGCAATTATTTCTTCCTCTGTTGCTGCACGAGTGTTAGCGACCCAAATGCTCCTCTGCAGGCAGATTACTTTTAAGTAGATCTTTGGCAAAAAGTTTTTATTTGGGAACGTGTGTGGAAAAAAGGTGGAAAGACTGGGAGAAATGGGAATAGCTGCCAGCTGGGGAGTCGCTTTCTGCTTGTGATGCTGGTCCTGCTGGTGCTGGAGAGAAATTCAGGCTGAATATTCACCCTTCTGCCAAATGCCACTGCAGACAAATGGGGATCCCAGCCATGCACTGCACAGGGAGGGAGTTGATGCTTGGAGACACGACTGTGAAATTTCAGGCTTTTCTATTCTATATGGTTTAACCTGGGAGCTATGGACATTCTATATAACGATGACGAGCATGTGCTGTGTGGTTGCAATGCCTGCCACAGAGCATTTGACATGTAGGTAGTCAAAAAGGAACCTAAAAAATACATATATAAAATAGTAAATATGCATGTGATTAAGTTACTTYCCAGTTTCCACATCGACACTTTCTGGTCCAATGATAAATTTCAACTCGCAGAGAAGATTCATTTCCTTAATTTTCATCTAATGATGCAGATGAAGAACGTTTCACTTCAGGCATAACCAGCAAATTGAATAGACGTCCTCCACAAAGATGACTCTTTTTTTTTTTCCCTTTTAAATTAAAAGGAGGAAAAATCAAGTTGTCAGTTAGTACCAGAACCTTATTACAAAGGAAATGATGGCAGGATGCATCATGCTGGATTTTTCACCAATTAGTCAGTGCTCTGACATATTTATAAATGAGTCTTTCTTAAATGACTTGGACTAATAGATGKGTTGCATTTGACAGCTGAGAATGTTTTCCACGGCATGCAATGCTTAAGAAAAAAGAAAAAAAAAAAGGTAAACAAATGACTTTGCTAATTAATAAACATGTATCAGGGAGAGTGAGAAATGAACACTGGGTTTAATCTGAAAGAAAAATATTGGTGTGAATTGACCGGGCACCAACCACTCTGCCTGCTCTGGAGCTTTGGACTCTCATCCCCTTGGGGTGTTTTAGGGAGAAGTAGCAGGGGGGTGTTATCGGATGGGGGTGTTACAGGCMCTTATTGCTAAGCATATATACACTGGGAGCGTATACAGACGTAAATGGTGCTTGCTTGTTCTGGACCTATGTTGGCCAGAGAGAAGGATGGATTTCTAAATGATGGGATGTTTCCTATAGCAGCGTTTCATTGAGCACCTTGCTCGGTGCATTTCGGTGTAGGTAGGTTAATTGTGCTAATTGGGTTAATTAATGGCCTCCCACTTCTTGCAAACCACTGGGGTTTCTTTTTTAGCTAGACCTTACCTGGTGCAATGTATCCGACTGTTGAGATTGTCTTTTATTTTATGGGCACAATTCGTGCTTAAAGCCTGTTTCTGGCCATGTCCATACAGATATACATGTCCCTATGTCTGAGATATATAAATCTCTCATTTATGTGCCTCAGGGCACATAATTTTTTTCAGTATATTTTGTASAGGGAGGCTCGTGTCCTCTTCCTGAGCTGAGCAGAACTGAATCGGGCCATTGGGTCGCTGCAATTTTTGCAAGGTTTTCACGATATGGGTATCTCCCTGCAAAGGTTTTAGCAGGAGGGGTGAGAGAACCCGTGCCTTGCAAAGCTGTTGAACAAAAAGTTCCAAATTAATTAAATTAATTCTTTGAAAACTTAAAATATACTTCCTGACGGTTCTGTCCTTTTTGCAGAGAATTAAAATACATATTAAACTTGCTTTTGGGTGTTTGGGTATCCTTATTAAAAAACTGCCTCTTCAGCTAATGTGACCAAGGGGATGGAGCTACCACACGTCTGTGGCTGTTGGGAAGGAAGCTCAGCACGAGGCGCCCTGAGCTGCTGTCAGAGCTTCTCTTTTGCTGCCCAAAATTTAAATCATGATTAGAATTTAAAAAAAAAAAAAATCTAACCAGCCTCTAGACTGTATCCTCCTGGTCCTTGGTTGCAAAATATTTTGAGGCAGCCAAATATTCCTTTGCTGGATATTCCACTTTCCATTTGCTTTCCCAAAAACTGCTCCACCTGCGTCAGGTTTTTTTCCTTATTTCTGATCTCGTCTGAGATTATTTATACTATTTTTCCCTTTTTATGCTTTTTTATTATTATTATTTTCGGTTACATTTCTAATATGGGATTTAGCACAACAAAGGCTGGAGTTGATCGTGGTTACTGCAGCAAGTGTCGTCATTTGAGTAGTGAAAAGCACTTTGAAATAAGGCCGTAGTGCTTGAYGGTGCTTCATATTCATCTTCCTGCYGCTTTTATTAATGCAGAATTGTTTTTATAAATTGTCACAGGAATTTAACTTATTCTCATCTTTTGTTATTCTTTCTTATTATTTTGACATGTCTTTTATTGATGTCTTGTCTGAAAATCTCCCCGAGGTTTTTTTTTTGCATTCGTTTGTTATGAGCGATGAGAAATCAAATTTGATATTTGCCGAGTGGCACCAGTACAGGCTGTATCCATTCAATTGGACATTTTTTAATCTAAATTTTTTTTTCTGCCTTTCCACTCGGTCATCTAAGAAGCCACCCCATCCTTAGGACATTCTCATCAAGGACTCTAGGGCAGTATTCTCCAGAGGGATAAATACTGTATATAACATTTCCATGGATGCTTTCTTCTTTCTATGTGCCTGGCTGTCATTTCTCATTCCCCTTCAAGAAAAAAAAAAAAGAAAAAGGAAGATATTTTGTAGCCTGGTGGTGGGCATGAAAATTCAAAAAGCTCCCGGCTCTGGCTGGGGTGTTTTGCTGTTGTTATTTTCTCCTGAAAAGCATTTGGCAGTTCCAAGAGCAGAGATGATATTGGATGGACCGCGAATAAATGGGACTGACCTCACRTGGACACAAGTGAGTGAGCAAATATGCTCAGGAGGCTGTTTGGTAGAGGGAGAAGGGTCTTAAACTTGGTTTTGTTTTGGGTARAATAACTGCAGTGCTATGTAGCAGCAGAGAGGCTGGGATTTTGGTCTTGGAAGGGAAGAAAGTAGAAATTTTTCTTTCAATCTTTTGGCWTGCATTGCTCCAGACAGGGTGCTGGTTTGGGGTCCCCTGCTTGCACGCTGGGGCTGCCTGCGGTGCATTTACATGGAAGCGAGGCAGGAAAGGCTCTGCTGCCTCTTTGTTAAGATAATTTGGTTTAAATGAAGTTGAAGCATCGCTTTGAGCTGGACTGGGCCTTTGTGGGTTGTCTCAGCCCAAAGTTGGGCACTGCAAGGAGTGCATTTRGCTCCCCCGGGAAGCAGTTCTGCATCGCTCCTAAGCAACGTGCTCCAGGATCTTTCTTTTAGGGGATAAAATTATAGCCGGGTGTCCAGTGTTTGACCTGCCATCACTTCTTTGGGCAGGCGGTAATGTCCTTTATCAGTAACGGAGCTGTTTTTCCTGCGATGGTTGTGGCTTCAGGGACAGATTTAGAAAGCCTGTCACTTTTAATATAATAGGAACCAGCCCCATAAAAATTCAGATTCACTAAAACCTTGGCTTGTATTGCAAACGCCTCCTAAATAATTTTGTGGGCCCCACGGTAAATCTGCAGCGTGGAAGCTCTTCCCTCTCCCTTGGGATACATCCATCCCGCCTGGGCAGCCGTTCCGGGCACCAGGCTGGCACGTCTGCGGGGAGAAGCAGCACGAGGGCGGCAAGAAGGATGCGAGAGGCAGGAATGCGTGTGAAGTTGGCGTGACTTGCGAGAAACGTACCCCAAACCTGCCTCCAACTTGTGTCCTCAGAGATCCTGCACCCCACTTCTTTTCTTTCCTTTTTTTTTTTTTTTTTTCTTTTTTGGATAAAAGATGCTATATAGGCAAAACTACAAAAAAATGTAGAGGGATGTGCATTTCTACAGTGCTTTTCTGGGGAAGCTGGATGAGGGATTGGGTTCCTGTCACTGCTGCTTGAGTGTTCTTGCTGTACGTGGGAGTCTGAGTCCCTGTTCCACCCACTTGACAATGCTCTGCTGGGCAAAAATTAAGAATTTAGACAGTAACCGAAGCGCTAGTGTGTACCAATCCAAGCTTCAAGCTGCAAAGGGGAACTTTTGCCTTGAGAATTATTATTATTGTTAACATAACTCCGTTCTTGCAAAAATGTTTGGAAGTTCTCATGCTTATGCCTTCCAGTGTTGAATGAAAATGAATTTCCCACCCTGTAAAAATCCCGAGAGACTTAAACATCCTGCAGCAGGTCCCTGCTTTCTCCTTCATCCCTTGAGATTCCCTTTGTGCAGCCAGTTTCTCCATGGTAAACAGAGGAGCCCTCGCCTGAAGTCTTTTTTCCCAAACTGCCGCATTTTGGGCCAGGGCGATGTCGGGGAGCAACCAGGACTTGCCGCGTGCCAGGTCYCCACTCCTGCAGCAAGTCTCCTCGGAGCTCAGCCGTGAGCTTGGTGACAAAGCTTGAGCTTGTAGGGCTCTGAAGGCCGATTTCTGCCATCGGATACAGATGCAGAACTGTCGCCAGTTAGTTTTTACCACCTGCCTCTTTCTTGTTATTTCTTCACTTGCACTATCTATCACTCAGCACTGGCTCCTTCCTCCGTGTGTTTTCTTATTAGCCTCCCCATGTTCGTTCCCATTGACAAGAGGCATCTTGTCCATATGTCAGCTTAAGCAGAAAACACTGGAGAATAATAAATGCTTCCCATTTGGAAGTGTGCTTTCTGTGCCCTCGCCAACCTCTTGCTCTTAGGCCAGCAGCTCCTTTGCCTGCTTGGGGTTCATGGAGCCGGTAGCCCCATGTGCCAGGAGTGATGCTGAACTGTCATGTGTCAGATGCTTTGGCCATGAAATCGAAGAGAGAAGTCTTTTCTGAAGACATGAGGTCAGCTAAACCCATCTTGTCTAAGCCATTTAAGGCCTCTTGTCCTAAATGAGAGCAGAAGCTGGTAATGGGAGCAGGCATCCGTTAGGATGGCTTAGGTAGGCACGTGCTAAGTGGAGGCAGGTTTTATACATCCCTTCCAGCTCCAAATCCATCTACACTGGGGTCTCACCACAGAACACAATGGTCCTGTGCAAGAAGWAACCATGGAAAAATGGGCTTCCATCCTAGAAAGGTCCACCAGGCATCTCAGCAGGGAAGTTCCCTCTCCAAATGCTGCAGGCAGAACTAGCAGTGTCCTTCCTTCTCCAATCTTCTCCCTAGTTCCTGACAGCTGGAGAAATAAGGAAAAGAGAACATGATTTCAGTGGAGCAAGTTCTACTTACACCAGCTGAACGTATTCCTTTTAGTTCAGTGATTTGCCTGCAGTAGCAATGCTGCACCTGGTCAGGGAGCTGTTTTCCATGTTTTTCACATGGAGCTGAGCAGGCAAGTTTTGCCTGCCCAGTGTGATTGGGAATTGCCCATCCGAAAGAAATCTTGTGTGCTCAAGGATGATTCATCAGGGTGATTTTGAATAGCACACATTTAATCTTGCTATTTAATGCAAACAATGATTAGCTCCAATTATATTCTTAATTTCATCTTTTTTTGCAAAAAAAAAAAAAAAAAAGAGAGTTGGGAGATGCAGAAGGTTTTAAAAGAGCCTCAGCCTTGTTACATCAGGGACTGTGCATTTATTTGCACATCTGTACAGCAGCTGCATGTGGAAGTTGTGCTGTGGGTTTTCCCCATTATGGAAGGGATTAAAGACGGAGTTTAGTAGAGCCTCCCCAGACTGGGAGTGCGTGTAGTTACTGTTCTGTTTACGTGAGCACTGATTGAGGTTTAAATGCAGCCAATATACAGACAGTTTTAGTGCTGTCAGTGTGGAATTCTCATGCACAATTTGCTTCTACAGCAGTGAAACTAAATGTGCTTTAAAGTGCATGAATCTTTGTTTACTTTTTATGACAGTAGCCTGTTAGCTGCGGTACTAGCTCTATAAATGCATTGCTTCCTTGTAATTAACTTTTATGACTTAAGTTTTTATTTCTTTTCAACTAGCACGTGCTGCAGCAAACCAAAAGTTGTTGCAAGACAGTAAATAAAACAGAATTGTTTTATATAAGCTGAAAGACCTGTGATGAACTGCTCCAGAAATAAGTTTGCTGCTTTATAAAGGTGCCAGGCAGATCACAGAAATAATTAGTAAAAGGAAGATGGTCGATGTCTTTCTTGGAGGTTCCTTTAGCCTCCTCATCTGATGAGAAGGACGACATTGCCTTGGGGACCTGGAGGAACGTGATGTTGGTTATTGGAGGAGAGGCCCTGTTGAGGCGTACAGCATCTCTCCAACTTCACCACAACGCCTCGCTCTCCAGGAGCATCTGCTCTGGGAGATGAATAACAAATTCCGGGGAATACTGGAGAGAAAAGCATAAAAACTTCTCATAGACTTTGCTTTAAGCTAGTTTAGGGGTGTGGGAAGTATCGTATTCTCCATTTGGAAGCATCGAGTGTGTGAGTGGGGTTGGAAATGCAGAGGTGGCTGCGCCAGCCCAGCCTTAACTGGGCCAGGAGTGCATTTCAGTAGCCCATCCCAAACACCTTATCTTAGGTGTTTACTTTTATTTCTATTTTCTGTTGTCCAAAAAAGCTCTCACTTCCCCTCCTGGAAGCTCTGAAGCCAATTCTAGCAACACTTTTTGTGYACTGAACACCCAGGGTGCGTTAGCTCCTGCTGAGCACTAGCTCTCGCTTCACGCTCGCCCCAGCAGAATGAAGCTGGGGTGAGGAACTGGTTAGCAGCATGTGYTTCTCAGCACTTGCCAAGGCGCAGTTCTCATTTCCAGGAACAGCTCTACTTGCAGCCTGTAGTAAAGATTAGCATATGGCTCCTTTTCCTGGGCTGCCTGCAGCTGCAGAGATGGGAGAACTTGAGGGGAAAGGGAGAAGGACTCCAAAGATGGTCAGCAGTATTTCTGTGATCTGTATAAAAATGATATTCCTCAGTRTATTGGTGCACAGCCTCTTATATTTATTGCTTATGGGGAAGAATTTTGTGCAAATGAGCACAGTTTCTTTTCCTCGTAAGCTCTTCCTGAGGTTTTCCATGTGACTGATACCAGGGTATCATCTTCGCTTGCCTAATGGTCCCACCTGCGTGATGGCAACAGGCCAAGACCCTGGGGAACAGATTCCCGTAGCTTTTGGAGAGGATCCTGTAACCTGCCATGGGCCAACGCAGCTTTTGAGCTCGAAAGCAAGATAAAATCACTGCCGTTATGCAAGCCAGCCCATACATAAGCAAATGATGGAAAGGAATAAAGAGAAAAGGTGAAATTTCCAAAAAGCACTCACATATAAGGCAAATAAACTAGCTTATATAGTACCTTCAGCTGTGAACGTTTTCAGGATTAGGTCAGTTAATTCAAATCTTTTTCTTCTACTTCCTTTCACATCTGCCTGCTGAAYTGATATCATTAAATTCCACTCAGCCAATTATCATGTAAGCATCTCTCCACAATTCCTGTAACATATCCCTTGGAATTCGGGCTCTGCGGTTGCCTGATCGGTCTTTGAAAGAAGCCCACGTGTCCCCGCGAGGACCTGCCGACGGCAGCAGCCTGCACTTCCATCGCTGCGTTTGCTTGGCACCTGCCTGGCGTTGATTCCCTGAGCTTGCACACGAATTAAGTGGAAATTGCATTGATGGAAGCGGGGCCACGTGCTGGTTTCTCTGCCTTGCACCAATTTACCCGCCACCGCCTTGGTGTAAAGCAGCCCTGCTCCCAACAGACAACTCCACAGTGGGTCGTCAGTGGCGTTCTTGCCAGAATTGGCATTAAAAACACTAATGAGATGAGGGGAAYCTGTGGCTGAGCGTGGCTCAGAGGTGACACCAGGATTTCCAACATGTGCTGCGTCAACATTCTGGGTTCGTGCATTAGCTTTTGAGTATGTGCTCATGTCCCTGGAAACCTTTGCTGATCTTCCAGGAGCTCTGCTAAGCGCAGTATCTGCAGTGGCTTTAGTGAAGGATCTCTCCTCTGGGACAGCAGCTCAGTTCCTAGATGAAAGAGGTTCAGGACTACAAAGTTGAAGCAGTAATCCACGGACATGAAACGCCTTGTTTCTGCATCAGTTCTTGGGTATGAGAATGTATGAGTGAGGCAGAGCAGTTCTAATTTTGTTGATTCTCTGTTACTTCTCCTCATCTCTTTGATTTCTGTCCCCATTGACATGTTGGCAGCAAACTCTCTTCTCCAGCTGTGCAGGAGATATCAGGACAGGCCAGCTCTTCCCCTGACCAATCCATTTCTATCTTTTGATGTGTGAATATATATATATATATATATATTTTTTTTTTTTTTGGAGGGGGAGGGCGATGTGTTTATTTTAGGTTGGGATGGTGTGTTTGTTTTTATGAAAGTCTCTTTTCGTCCAAAATCAAGGGAATGGCAGCAGTTGTAGGAAAAGGTCATGGTCTTGTTGGCATATGGAAATTGTATGACAGGCTTTTAGCGCACCTACTCAGCACCCACTGGGATGCAGGAGGCTGTAAACGTGTGTCTGACACCCGTGAAGACTGATAGCGATTTTCAGTGGAGGCAGAGTTTTCATAAAAGCAGTTTCCTTGCATTGGTTCTGAGTGGTAACTTCTCACTCTGATGTTTGAATCTTGGATTTGCTAGGTTGAACTTTGCATTTGTTGGTCTGAAATGACCACAGCAATCAGCTGTGCTTTTACATATCAAAAGCCAAAAGTTGTGTGTTCATTATTAAAATCCAGCTAGTCATCTCCATTCGAGACATACAACAGCAGAACAAGGCTCTTGGCGTGATGTAACATGACAAGTTGCTGTTGACAACCATAAACACAGGAAAAACAACCTCCAGGAGCAAGCCCTTGAAATGTATCTTTTATATCCTTCTTTATTGACTTTACATAATGATTTTTCCAAACATTTTCTAGACTATATTGAGATAAGTACCTGCTGTGCCTTGGGAGTAACTAGTTCTACAAGGATGCCCATATTACTCATTTACATTTGTTACATCTATAGCAGGACCTGTTTTACTGTGCTTTGCTATGTTATTATGTTAACACGTTATTTTATTATCATAGCTATCACTAGTTTTGATTTGTAATCAAATGCAACATTATATTGTATTAATAGTTGATACCATGATAGTAAAATAATGTTGCAACCAATTACAAAGCAAAAACAAGTCTATCAAAATGAACAGGTTACCTTATCTAAATACCATAYACAGCTGTACCCAAAGGGTGGGTAAATACTGAGTTTCACTTCCCCTTTGCTCTTAACCCTTTGGGAAATATTCTGCACATTGAAGAGGAGTTATGTGAAGAAGGATCACCTCTTCCTGCTTCCTTGTTGGCACCTWAGGACAGGATTTCTCATGATTCATCCCTGCATATCCACGTCATTTCCCGGAGAGGAGCATCAACTCTGCCAGAATTGATATTGCTCCCTGTTTGCTTTCTTTTTTGGCAGAGAAATGTCACCTGCATCACTAGGTGTTAGAGCGTGAACGTGGAGTTACGTGTGTTGGTGTCGTCTGAGGTGCTTGCAGATCTTTGGAGCTGCAAAGATGCCTGTGTTGACGAGACTCTGATGTGTCCTTGTGCAACAGCTTGACAACAACTCAACGTTTCGGCGGATGTGAAYGCTGCTGTATGAAAACACCCCCTTCCTAAGCTTAATTCTTATTCCAACTTGGTGTTTTATAGAAGAATCTGTTAGTAGGGAGCAGTTTTGATTCATAGCAAGTTGTGTACAGAGTGCATTATCTCATGGTTTTATGGCATGGACTGTCATGTCAAGTGCCGATTGGTTTGCTTGGACTAAATGGTGGAATTGAAATCATGGCAGATCGGCCCTGGCAGAAGAGTCAAATCCTCCTTCCCTGCRAGAAGGTGTGATGCAGGGACGGCTCCAGTATGGAATTCTGTCCAGAGCTCTCCTGCAGAGAGGTTGGATTGAACTCTYGGTGTTCAAGAGTTGTGCTTCCTCATGGTGGGAGAAGTGGAGCAGATCCCACCAGGGGCTCYCCTGGAGTCCACACGACTTCAGCAGCAGGTGTCCTAGCTGTCAAGGAGACCTTCCTGTGTGGCCAGAGTCAAGGATAAACACTTGTTCCTGCATTAAATCTAATTAATTAATTAGATATTGGCTTACATATCAGATGATTCCCATCCCGCTGCTGTTTCAGTGGTGGACAGCGATGCTCCGTTGCGATGCTTCGTTGCATTCCCTTACTCTTGGAGCAGGTTGCAGGTCAACACGTGGTGGCTTTAAGCTGCTAGAAAGCCAGCAGCTTGCTCAGTATTGAGGAGAGGGTGATGCACAGTAGGGAGGAAAACCACTCACCGAGCTGTTTAGATATCCATAAATTCATCTAAGTCCTTACCTATGGGTTTCCCATTCCATTGGTGCTTGAGTGCTGTAAGCCTAGTCCTGCGCTGAGCCGGGACCAAAGCAACAGTTCGTGTCATGCTCCGTTTCCTGAGATTACATTCTTTTCTTCCCCATTAAAAAAGTCAGCATTGAGGAAAGGAAAACTTAAAAAATAGTAGTGACCAGGCGAGCAGGTATGCCAGTCCAGTACATCTCCCCCAAACATCCTCATCTGTTAAACGAATGCCTCTGTGATTTGCAGAAGTTTGCATAAATGCCTTCGTTGAGAAGAGTGATATGTCTCTTCTTGTATAATTGCTCTGCTTTCTGGAATATTTAGTAAAAATATTGGCTCRTTAAAGATGACAGCTCTCCGAACGTGGAGCAGTTTGCATCAGATAAAGCAAATCCATACGATGCCTCCTTCTGCAATGAGGCATTTTTTTCTGGATCCAGGTCCCTTTTCTTGGCTCAGCAGGAAGCAGGAGCAAGCTGAGACCATGGATAAATCCCAGGTGGGCTCCAAGGAGCTGCCGAGGTGTCCCTGACATCTCCATCRCTGCTGAGTTATGCTGAAAACAACCTAAGGACCTCAAAAAAATAAATCTTTCGTGTGATTTTGGGTGCTCTCACTAGGCCCTAGAGCAGTTCGGGCTTGTGGCATAGAGCCATGGTCTGAACTTTGTCTGGTCTCTTTGCTCCGAGCAAAGTAACAGCCGAGCAGCCAGCCCTGCTCCGCGAATAACACCAGATCGTTTGCAGATCTCAATTTTTGTTTCCTCAAGCGAGCTGCGTGTTTTGGCAGATATGTCTTGTGATGATGGATCACTTTCAATTTCATCAAAAGTAGGCAAAAACACCTCCTCTTTTCATATGTTTTGTGCACTTTGTTATATAACAGCTTTTTAGAAAATATTTGTATTATTGCACTTAAATGGTATTAATCTCTGCTTTTCGGCTTGTTTTCCAATGTAATGTTGTTTGAATTATTGCTTTATTACTTGTTTAAATAATGTGTGAAGGATGATTCATAACCGGGTCGCGGGAAGTTGGAGCAAGGGCTGCTGTCCTGAYGTCTAGAGCATCAGTGGCGAGAATTTCTCCCAAGATTAATATTGTATGAGATTACAGCTTTGTTTAGACAAGGTGTCACCAATACCCTTTATCTCAGATTTGTGCAAAGTGATCAGTGCGTGCAAATAGCCTTCATATTGGCAATACTGATTTAATTAATCATCCCATTGCCCTTATCGCTCTACACGCAATTTCCAGATAAAGCTGCAGATATTGAAGTTGCAACAAAGAATGCTATTGAACCGACAGATTTTTCCTCTGATTTTTTTTTTTTCCAAACATAATTCTCATTTCCACTGGTAGATGGAAAGATTAAGGCAACATACGGATTCGAGGAATGACAGGTCATACCCAAAATAGGTATTTCCCTGAGAGAAGAGATGCTGCCTTGGGGAAGGTAAAGCTGTTCCATGTGTTTTCTTCTTAAACATCCCCTTTTATTAGCAAGGACATTTTAAGCATAGTTTGCAATGAAGTTGGTTCCTTACCTTTTGAAAACTACTTAAATGATGGGCAAGCAAGTTTTCTGTAGATCACATAATTACATTTATTCTGGGTTTAAATTTGCTCCTTCCTCACGAGTCCTGTCCACACTGCAAGTCAGTGCCTGCCTGGATGGAAGGCAAAACCCAACACTGTTGTCTAAAATTCTTCCAACAGTCTATTGTTTAATTTGCTATAAAAYATGGTGGCATCAATTAGCAGCTAGAGCTGGTGAGCAAAGACCAAGGCACAGTATCCCCTGTGGGAGTGGTTCCCATAGCAGGGAAATGGCTGTAGAATCATTGAATTATAGATTCGTTATGGTTCAAAAAGACTTTCCAGATCATCACGTGCAACCACAAAGCCCATGCTTTGTGTTCTCCATGCCTAGGACACATGATTTCCTTTTTCCTGTGATTCTAGCTGCTTTTGGAGGGACCTGTCTTTGCAACCACTTTTTTTTTCCTCTCTCCTGCCAGTTGGGAAGGTTTCTCAATGGTGGATTAAGTTATATTTACACTATCCTTATAGCTTCAGCATATTGCTTTTTTTTTTTTCTCTGTAGAAAAACACAACCTCAATACTCTAGGCATAAACTCAAGGTCTCGTGTAAGCCTGTGGGCATTTAATATTTAAGAAAAAACATAACATTTAACTGTAGTGATGATGAAATTGCAAATATTGGCAGTGCTGCCCTGGGGAGCAGCTGATGCTGGGCTCAGTGTCACCAYGAGGAGCTGCGCTGGGGCTGGGACCGGCAATCCCTGGGAAATAGTTGGGTTCTGAGATAAGAAAGTGGCAAGAAGATCCTTTAAATTCTTGCATTCCCTTAGGAATAATGCAACGCAGTGGTGTTAAAACTATAGGGAATTGCTTTCTGTTTCTGCAAACAGCTACGAATCTTTAAAGCGAATCCTGGAAAGTCTGGTTAGACCTGTGGTGCAGATGGATARAGCTGCCAGGATAGGTCTGGGAGGCCAGGCTTAACACCGGGACCTGGATTCAGTCCAAATAAAGATTTCCTTCCATTTCTAGTTCGATTATTTTGAGACTGTAACTGCAGGAAGTATCAGAGCCCAAAGTGTTATTTAGGAAAAGGCAGGATAAATATTACATATATTTCAGTTCCTGGGCCAAGCCAGCAATAAGTGAGGCTGTTCTAGAAGAAGATCTGTCATTCTTGTTTTACACCTGTTAATTCTGAGTTTTATATATATATGTGTGTGTGAATAGATACCCAATGTTTTATGATGGTGTAAGCAGGCATCTTGTCCCTGGGTGTGATAGCAGATCTGTCACAGAGCAAGGCATGAGGTTTAACTGGTGGCTCTGGCGTCTGCAAGGGAGTTGCAGTCAGTTTGGGTCTGTTTTGTAGTTCCATAAATTGCTTTCAGCTGCAGCTTTTAAGATTCCTTTCTTCCATCCTTCCTTTCTTCCATCCTTCCATCCTTCCTTTCTTCCATCCTTCCATCCTTCCATCCTTTCTTTCTTCCATTCTCTTAAAATCTGGAGCAGTTCCATGCATTTAATTTTGCCGTGAGATCCCCCTCCTGCAGCAGGGACGGGTAGCACCGTGCAGCACATTGCCCATAACACTGCTGGTAAACTGCCCTGTTTCTACGTGCAATAAAATCTCTAGCAAAAGTAATTAAATTTCATTGTTGCTGTCCCGTCAGTGCAAAGCTCAGAAATTTAAGGCAAGTGTCACCTGATAGCAAATCAGTTCCAGAAAGATGGTGAGGTGAGACTTGGCAGAGCCTGTAGCAGGGAGAGCTGCCCAAAACCCAAGAGAAGGTATTTCTGCACTTTAATCCTCAGGGTGGGCATTTTTCTCTTTGAATTTTCATTTTTCTCCATGGTTTTGTCCAATATAAACTTGCAGCACCCACCAAATGTCCTGAGGCAAAAACACCCCCTGCAACTCAATTATACACAGGGAAAACAAATACCTCCTTAGGGTTCGACCAGCGAGATTCATTTAATTAACATCAGTACTGTCCTATAGGGTTTGCCAGCTAGTGCACTAAAGATAGGACTGAGTTTAAGATTGTTTTAAATGTATAGCATTGTTAGCAGAGCTTTTTATTTTAATCTTTATTTGCCTCTTGGCACGGTCACAAGGCACACTCCTGTGGTTGTGCATTTATATGACGCAGAAATTAGAATCACTTTTTTTTCTTTTTGCCCAAATTACTGTTTTCCAAGGCTGTGTAGGTGTTTTCCAAATGCACCATTTTTACTTAAAAGAAATTGCCTTTTGAGACAGGATGTATGTTATGGCCTTTGTATCAAGCTATAGCCAAGTGCTGTGTGCTGCCATCCTGCACATTTCGACAGTGGCATTTTATTAGCGCAGATCATTTAGGAAACTACTGGAAAAAGTAAAATTGCACCTCATACAACTGCCTTTTCCTCTTGAAATGTCTGACTTAGGACAGGATGGACTAAAAGGATGAGCCACTAGGAGCGCTTTCATATCGTGTTTTTATTTTAAGCACATCCTAACAGTTTACCTGGGCAGTAATTTCAGGGCAATGCTACTTTGATCTGTTTGCAGCTATTCTCTCTATGTGCAAGAAAATACTCCTTGGAATCTGCGGTTTCAATCAATTAGGGCTGAATTAATTAATTAATTAGGGCTAGTGGCCAATGCCAGGGGCTTTACCATGAGTAAAGGACCCTTGGAGGAGAGCCTTGCTGCTGCTCCCTGGAGACTAGGCCAAGCCTTGCTGGGATCCGAGTCCTGTACGTTTTCCAAGACTAACGCTTCCCCCTTTCCCGTAGGGATTAGGACGTCAGAGTTGCCTCCTTCCCAGCGTGGCGCCGCCTCTGCAGGGCAATGATTGGGGTCCTCAGGGTAATCACAGCTGGTTTAGACCTTGACTTTCTGAATGAAGATACAGGAGTAGCTCCTGAGCCAGGTGCAAAATCTGCCCTGCTCAGGGCTGCTGCAGATGGCTCTGGTTTGTGGGGAGGAATAAGAAGTGCAGAGCTTGGCAGTACGTGTTCCTGATCCCGTGCAATCCATGCTGGCACTAGTGCGTAGGGGTCTCATTTGAAAAACACGTTTTCTCTGCACTTTAATTTAAACGCAGGCACCTCTGGAGCATCTTTCTGGGCCACTTTTATTCTCACGCTGTGCTTCAGCACTGAGGAAAGGGTTGGTAAATGCAGAAGCCCAAACTGCCATCAGCTCTATCTGTCTGGTTCCCTCTCTTGCTGGTGGCTGACTTGGGTCAATACAATCATTATGGTTGGAAAAGACCTTCAAGATTATCGAGTCCAACCATAAGTGATGCTCCGTGGTGCAAAAGGGGCTGCTGAAGRACTTCCAACCTGGAGCAGGGCACTCCCAGCAGCTCCATGAGGAGGCAGCACTGCAGGTGTTAAGGCATGCCACTTGGTGCCATGTATATTAAGGATGTTTAAGGTGAAATGAAGAAATCCAAATGCAATGTAGCTCTCTTTGGAAAAGTCTGCAGCCGTTCTTCTCTGAAGGGCCCTACATGTATTGCTTTAGAGCGGATCCGAGTCAAGTTGATGCCAGGCAGCGCCAGGCAATCCATCAAAAGAATGTGATTATACAATTATAACTGAATGTGATGTTTAATTCGGTGAATGCTTTGGGGGAAAGGTGGAAGAAGTGGAGCTTGAATGCCCACCTGAAGCAYTGCCAAATTGCTCCTTTAGCTGCTGGTGTAAAGCCCGTCACRGCAAGCAGAGGTGCGGGAGCTCACGGAGCCCCTTGGGCATCACTGGCCGCAGAGTTAAAATATCCTCTGTTTTTCTCCAAAATGATGGCCTCGCTTCCCAGATTATTTCCTTTTCTTTTATTCCTTTCATTTCTTTTCTCTCTATGTTTCAGATTATGCTTGGCCTTTGCCTAAACAGTTGTGCCCTATATGGATTTCCCTAGATGTGCTCTTTTCAACTGCATCTATAATGCATCTCTGTGCCATCTCTCTTGATCGGTATGTAGCAATACGCAATCCCATTGAGCACAGCCGCTTCAATTCCCGCACCAAGGCTATTATGAAAATTGCTGCAGTTTGGACCATATCCATAGGTAAGCAATGCGGCTCACGATCTAACCGCGTCTTAATTTATAATAGCATTCCTCCCATTTTCATTTAGGATTTTTTTTT